>NC_051180.1:23484892-23784892 GCF_013339695.2 Rhipicephalus sanguineus
CATTTCAGCTTGAGAAACGCCAAGTCACACGGAGCCTGTTAGGGAAGTAGGGGGCTTGACGAATCGCATAAATGTTTTCTTGACGCAGTTTCTTCTGCTCCATTGCAAGCAGTTTTGGTATCAATTTGCGGACACTCTCCTCATGCCCAAATCCTTGCGTATACTGATCCAATGCATAACTCAATCTATCTCGTCGGAAGTTCTGAGACTGTGGTGGGCGCTGTCCTCCTTGACCAAACTCCGCGCTTGCAGTTACATTCTGATTTCGGCTTGTCGAGGCTCTGTCTGAACCCGGTTCCCTGTCCCTGATGTGTGGCCACTTGTGAAGCGGTTGTACCACTCCTGTGCCCGAGAGGTGCTCATGTCATCGACAGCGATAGCCTGATGAATCTTACAGATGGTTTCCGCTGGAGTGTCGCCATGCTTGTCCGAACTCAATCAGTAGCGCTGCTCTTGTGGTTCAATCCTTTTACAACTGCTGAATCCGGATAGCGCTCCTTAAAACGTCATCAGTCGTGGGCCGCTTGCCAGGAACTGACGCTTTCCGCGCGCGGAACAAAATACAACGCATGCGCAGAGATGTTTCCTCCATATCTCCAACGAAGGAAGCCTCCTTCACTACTTGGTTTACGCGAGAAAGAAGGTTCGATACCCTTTGCAAAGAGAAGGTTTACATTTACACTCGGTTTAACAGATGAGGTACAGTGCTGTCGGAGCTATGCAAGAACTTCAGTCAATAAAATGTATACTCCGCAAGTCTCGCGGTTTGTTTGGGTCGATCACGAGCCTGCGCGTGAGGCGTCGCGGCCTGCTGCAAATGAAATGCGAGAAGCCGAAAACAACCAAACGCTAAGTAATGCGTAACGATACATTGATATTCGTATAACTGAGTTATTTCTAATGCTCAAAACCCGTTCCCGCATTACTCAGCCTAGGAAAGATAATCCCATTCCGAGTGGTAAAAACGTTAAATTATTTGTTGTTGCGAACGCGCTTACTGCAAAGCTCTCGCTAGCCCCACAGTGTTGCACCTGTTGTTTGAAACGGAGTCTAGTATATATGATAACGCAACTCATTTTATCAACTTAGCTGTGATATCCTGACGTTTCGTTTAAATTGTGGAACTGGGGCTGGTGTTAAGATTTTATCGAGGGGGGCACCAAGATGACTCTTACTGGGTAAACAATTACTTTTCGGTGATCGTACAGGCGCGTACCCTTATGAAGGAGTAGCTAACAGTCGCGATCTGTTCTTTTATTGTTTGTCTCCAGTCCTAAAACCTGTCTTCGTGCGAGACATGTGTGGCGTTCTTTCTTTTTTTTTTCTAAAATAGCCAGGTCCACCGAGAAAAAACGCAGTTTTTTGCTGCTGCAAATCTGGTTGGGGCTGCTCCAACATATTTTGCCAGGGCGCTCATGTCACCAATTACCTCACATATATAATGCGGCTAAATCTACATAGCCCACTATCGTCGGTATTCAGGAGTAAAATTTGGATTTGGCTCTTATATATCGGAACATTGCATTTTGGTTGAATTAGCTCGTAAAAAGTTTAAATCGCAACGATGAACGATACAGCAATATTTTGCGATAAAATTAACACCATCCTCGTGCTTTCCACAGTGCCGTCCTTCGTTGCATGGCTCTAATGGCGATCACTAGATCAAGCGGTCCTTCCAGGAAAAGGCGCACCATTCTGCACTGTCGGCAGCGTTTTCTTGTTTTGGACAACTATTGAAGGCCTTCAAAAAATCCTTCAGCGCTTCTTGTTCTTAGCTCATTTTATGCAGCACCCTTTCGGGCCTTTCTTCTTCAAAGAATAGATTAGTGCTCAAAATCTTCATTTCAGTTGTGTTCATTTGCAAATGTACTGTCTTGGAACGAAAGAAGGACATGATACTGTAGTGAAAAACTCGAAGAGAAACACTAAACGGCAGACAGTAGGAAGTTCGTCTGTATATTCGAGTTTTTCCCTACATGTCGTTCAAGTACAGACGCGGTCACGTCTGTGTAGAGCTCGCGAGCAGCCGGTTTTTGTAGAGTTACTGTATATGCTACCTTTAGTTAGCATATACAGTAACTCTAGGTTTTTCCTCTGCGGGCGACACCTTGCGGCAGTTTCGGGCTCTAACGTGGTGTGTCAGGAGCGTGCGCGGCCTAGTAGTCAGGCTGACCACGTCGGAGCCCGAAACTGCCTCAAGGTGTCGCCCCGCAGAGCAAAAACCGTAGAGTGCCTCGATGCGCGCGCCCCGCTTAGAGGGCTGTCAGCTTTTGAAAGGGCAGTTGCCGCCTCCTCGGCTTGGCGGCAGCGTGGCCGCCATTCTGAATCCCCCGCCCGGTCACTTGTGCGTGGCGCGCGTGCTGTTATTAGGTCGGTGGTCGTTTCCCACTATTTCCCACCAGTTTTATGCGCTCTCTACCGTCACCATAGCCGGGTGTTGCGTGCCGCAGTGCACCAATCATTCTAGGAACGTTGGGAGCTGTATCGTTTTAGAAGATACGAGGTTTCTTTGGACAGTAAAAATCAAACGTGACAAGCGGCATCCGAAGGACACATTATGCACTTGCAGCGTAACTTTCCGGCCGGTATTTCGAATGCACATGCAAGGATAACTTCTGCCGGTGTTAACCTTGCGTAATAAATGGACACACTCATATCAGCTACATGCTTGATATGCTTCGGTTCACGTGTGCATGAATCCTGCATTTTTATTCGCAAACATTCTTTACTGCACTTGGTTGGTCCTGTATCTGCTTTGATTTTTGCTTTCGCTATTTTTGTGATTTGAAATGTATCATGGAATATATTATGCGTGTTTGTCTGCAGATCAGATCCTTCTTTTTTCCTAATAATAATTATTTGTGAGAATTTACGTCCCCAGAACCCCGATATGATTATGAGAGGCGCCGTATATAGCGGAAGGCTCCCGAAATTTTGACCATCTGTTGTTCTTTAACGTACACCTAAATCTAAGTACGCGGGCCTCTGTCATTTCACCTCCATTGAAATGGGGCCGCTGCGGCCGGGATTCGATCCCGCAACCTTCGCGTCACCAGTCAAGCACCATAACTAAAACCACGGCGGGTTCTTGTTTATTATATTCCTTTCCGTGTTTCAAGTACGCCTTCTGTGCTGGTCCGATGCCCATGTAGGTGTGCAGTTAAATGTTTTTTATCCTTCCCTGTTTGTGTTTCAAGGTTACATTTTCATCCTGTCTTAAATAATTACGCAGTTCCTGCTTTTATAATCATTTACGATCACTGTGAAGCGACTAGTGGCAGTTGTGTTTTATTGTATAATTTGCGTTTTATTTGTGTAATTGCTTCTGTCAGCGAAGCATTAATGCGCACAAATAAATGGACTGTAAGCTGGATATAAACGCACACACAAACACACAGATCCAGTATTTTATTTCTTTGAGCAAGAATAATTTATTTATTCATTATTAATGTAAGCCCTGAAGGTTCATACAGGAATGCGCATACAAACAGTTCTCGCGAAGCGTCTATACAAAGAGGACGCATGAAAACAAGAAGACGACGGGAAGCATTGTGTACGGTGGACTTCATACACGAAGCAAATTTATATGTGTATTTCTGAATAAATATTATGCCTAAGGGCAGACTTTCGAAAAAAAAAAATTGTGTACGGTAGACACGCTATGCCAGTAAAAAAATACAAGAAACAAAGTCAAGTTGTACAATGAGTATGTCATGGAAAACCAGTTAATGAAGTTAAGACGACTCGAAGGCGAAAGCCATCTTCTCAGTTTTTTGCGCACTTAACGCGGTTTTGCATTGCCTCCAAGATCGGAGGCACGTCACCTGGTTTTGCACTGCCTCCGTGATCTGCCCACTTTTGACCAAGCTACCATGTCATGTGATAACGGCATCATATGACGTCACGCCAAAATTTGTGAAGTCATGATGACGTCATATGGTGACGTCCTTACGTGACGATTATTTTTGCATCTCTCGTCCCTCACGTCGTGTTACGCTGACGTCGTAGGCGCAGGACGCCGACGGTCAAATTTCGCGTTTGATGAGGCATTTAAGGCTTTCGCCTTAAAAATACGTCCGCCACGGTGGTATAGTAGTGACGGAGCTCGGCTGCTGACCCGAAAGTCACGGGTTCGATCCCGGCCGCGACGGTCGCATTTAGGTGGAGGCGAAATACTAGAGGTCCATGTACTATGCGATGTCAGTGCAGGTTAAAGAACACCAGAGGGTCAAAATTCATGGAGCCCTCCACTACGGCGTGCCTCATAATCATATCATGGTTCTGGCAAGTAAAACCTCAAGATTATTATAAATAAAAGAGACAAATAAATAACGCCGTGCATCTGCCGCACAAAGTATGAAACAGTATTAGAAACACTCAATAATATGTGCATGCAATTGGGCATGCAAGAAAACCTGCAGGTACAAAAAGAAGGAAAAAACTGACACCATCTCCCGCTAAAGGGGACCATGAGGCGATGCGAAGCAGCGCGTTTCGGCATGGCGAGCCCGCGTTTCAGAGGGGGGGGGGGGGAGGGGGCGCGGGTGAGTGGAGGGGGAGAATGGCGAGGAGGGGAGGGGAATGGGAAATGGGTGGAGAGGGAGAAAGGGGAGAGGGGTGTGGGGAGAGGGTCTGCGCATGAGCAGTAACGGTGGTCACGCCGCACACCACCACCACCGGATTGAACTCCGCTATAAGATGCTTCACATCTAAAACGCACTTTTACTGCGCGCATGCAAAGTTTACGGCATACTACTCAACAACGTATTCATCGTTTTGATAAGAACTTAAGGTGCAACTCGAGTGCCGATACAGTAGCGGCTAGATTGTGAGCAAGAAATGGCAGCAATAATAATGATAAAGAAGCTTTCATTTCATTTTAGCACGATATTCGCACCATACTTCCCCTCGGCCCTCTATATACAATATATATGATGCGATTTATAATAAACGAGTAAATTGTTTGCAAACTTAGCAAAACGAGCCACCTTAATCGCGCTTAGGTAGCTTCGCAACACTAAATTGTGTGTGTTCAGATACATATACTGCTGCTGCTGCTTACATGTATACAAATACTTTAAAGGGGTCATGAACCACTTTTCCAAGTAATGATCTAATGGCCTCAGTATCGGAGTGTACTGCCTCCCGAATCGATTGCCGCAAAAATTTCTCGAATCCGTCAAGAATCAGCGGAGTTACGGGGGTTTGGCGCACGCTCCCTGCGCTTTCTCTCTTTTCTCGTGCCGACGAGCGCACTGGAAGCTAGACAGGGAGGGATGGCATGGGGGAAAGAAGTTACGCCAGCGCGCGTCATGAAACGCGATCGCTCTCCCGCTGTGATTCGCTTGCGCGAGTGCGGCTACCGTGTACTGAGGAGTGCGGCGCCGGCAGGTGGCGGCACCCCGCGGCAAGAAGCGCATCTGATCCGAACGCCGCTCTCGATTTACGTCGGCTATCGGCCAATAAGCATGCTATGTCTCTTGCTACGTACAGCGGACAGACGCCCCGCCCACCGACGAGAGTGAGAACCGGCCTCTGTTTGAAAAAGGGTGCCTGGGGAAACGGCAACTTCGCGCTCCGCTTGTGGCCATACGCGGCGCGCACGACTGTAATATTTGGCAGAGCAGTTCATAGCCGTGTCAGCTTTCCGCAGGATGTGTTTTTTCAATCAGCCCAAAGGGGTGCTTCCGACCCTTTAAACGATCATTTGTGTATTTGGAATGCAGAGCTTACGAGAAAATTAAGTAAGGCTTTAGAGTTTGTCATTTCCGGCGTAAGGAAGAGGATTCGTTTTCAACATCAGTCTACGTCTACCTCTAGCGCATAACACATGCACAGGCCGTCAGCTTAAATGAATTACATGCTAACATTTAGGCAACAACAGCAATAAAAGCTGCCAAAGCTTCAAAAAAGAAAAGAAAAAAGAGAAAGATCACTAGCGTGCACTTATTTCCGGACGTATCCGCGCACCGCAAGCGCTTTGTGTAGCGCGTTTCGCATGCTGCCGAGCTGCGGCGGGATTCGCAATGGCGGCCGTTTTGTAGCAGACGACGCGCCTGTCCACCCTCAGCGGAGCGCGCGGGCATCAGAGGCACCCCTACAAAAACCGGCTGCTCGCGCGCTCTGCAGAGTCGGGCCACGGCTGTACGTACGAACTCGCCCAATAAAAACTAATCTGGGAAGCAAAGACACGATAGCAAGCAACTAGGACACAGTGAAAGAGATTGAATGCGGGCATTTGTTTTTTTTTCGCAATTGTTGACGCAGCTTTGGTTCAATGGATCTGGCTCAGGTTGATTCAAACAGGTATGATTTGGCTTATCTTTTTTTTTATTCGAAAGTGCCTTTTTGATTTGACGTTATAATCGGGAATTGCCCCATTTTGATTCCAACTGTGTTAGAAGTGAGATACTGAGAGCGTTTTACGCTCCCGTGAAATTTCGCCTAGTTTAGATTTCTGGATTTGGCTGTTTTAGAGAAAAAAAACGCCACATATGCTTCACGGTTTGGCGGTAAATCGTCGTCGTCACTGGGACGCCTTCCTCGCGCATGATTGAACAAACTCGCTATCTTTATTGCGTGGAAAAGGAGCAGTTCTTGATCCATTCACTGTACGGTTAAAGGGAGATATTTGATGTGGTCTTAAAATTTTTACACACGGCACTTCACTCAGTTGTCTGCGTCGTGTCAACTCTTCAATCTCGCTGCGCGCCCTCTTGTTCGCCTGCCGGCGCTGCGCTTCGAAATGTACATGTTTCCCATGCTTTCTGAGAAAGGAGACAAGACCGCATCTAGAAAGCTGATCAGTGGTACACACCATGTGTGTGATCTATATCGATAACTTCCACTTCTTTTGTTTCTGAATGGCGCGCGCTTGCACAACAACTTCTGTTGAAAACTCAGAATCTTGCTTTTTGTCGTATGCTATACTTGTCAGATGTAGCAGTTCGCTATCGAAATGCGCCCGTTCGGCAATGCAGGAGCGAATAAGTGACGTTACGTCGTATAGATTAACATGCGCACGCTACCCGAGTCACAGACGCAGTCAAGGTCATTTTCAGGTGGTCAATGGTGCAGCAAATACATGACTGCGTAATATTGTCTCCTTACCAGTAAATTTTGTCCGTGCGGGTGCACGATGTTCTAGATATGTGTTTCCATAAGAACATGCAACGTTTTCATGCAGGGGCGGCCACAGGTATACGCTGAAATTTAGACAACGGCACTTCGATGTGACTGCGGTCAAAACCTGGTGTTCAAACAAACCCGGGTGTCATTTTTTGTTGCCGTTTTTCAAAAATCGCACACACCGTACAAGTTCACGCAGAAATGCCATTTTCTAAGTAAGAATTTGTGAAATATTGGGCAGGCCTAGTACGTGACGTGCTGCAACACAATTTTAGGTATCTTAATTCACTGATGCTGTCGAGGCATCTTTCGCTTGCATGATATAACTCCTGAGTAAGCATGTGCAAACCACGATATGAATGAAGAACGCCGTAGTGGGGACTCCGGGTTAATGTAGACTAGACATGTGCGCCGGACCCAAAATCACCGGCGGCGGCGCGCCGGTGTTTCCACCTCCGGCAGCGGCGCGTGAACGGCGCGGGGTTCATCCGACAGGCGGCGCCTCGGCGCGGGGGGGGGGGGGGGGGGGAGGGCGAAGCAGTGAGTGCAATAAGTACACGCCGTAATGTTACATGAACGAGGGCTAGCTGCTAACTTTTTTGCTCCGATCTCACTTAACTCTACAAAACGCTGCTGTATGACAATACGGCCGCTCGCAGGAGAGAAGCGCTTTTCGGTCAGTCTGTCGTATCAGTGGTCGGAGCGCGAAGCAGTGAGATCAGTGCTCACAGCGCGTAGAAGGTATAAGAGCCGTTTCTGGGGGATGTCTGCAGAAATAGCGCGCGTGCCAGCGCTCTCGGCCGCGCCTTTATAGTCAAAGTTCAGTTGCTGCTCGAGTTACGCAGTCCCTCTCCCCAGACATCCATTCCTGCTCATTCGCCCAGCAAATGACGGGCGGGGCGTTTCCTTCTGCTTGAGAAGCAATCGACGGCAAGCCTAGCACGCGGGTTGACGTTATTCCATGTGACGGAGATGGCCAGCTTGTTTCATCTCTGGTTTAGCCATGTTCCTTGCCAACGCTCGCGAGCTTTTACTCTTGGGTAGAACATACAATGCCCGGAGCGATTTTATCGATTTAGTTTATACGGAACATGACGGCGACGGTTAAAACCTGTCTTGAGTGTCCATACAATTGCTAACGCAATAAAAACGCAAAAATCCGTCGAAGCGGGCTCGCCTTTTTCCTGGAAAGCTGCATAGTCTCCGCTGTGAAGAGTGCGTCCTTTGGAAGAATCATATAATCCGGCGCCTTTTGCATTGGCTATGTTGTCGCCTTCGATACCCTTCTTACAGGGAACATCTCCTCGCCACTTATTTCGTCATAAAGCACGCGTACGATGCCAGCACTAAGTGTTGAACCTATCATGATTTCGCGCTTGTCGGCTACAGTCTGTTATCTCTGCATGCGTGGTCGCAAACGCACAAAATGGAGCGAAATCAGTTAATCGCGCAATATAGTCGTGCGAGAGAAGCAAGACCGGGTGAGCGGCTGCATAGCAAAGCAGTGTGGGAGACAATTCACAACTGTTATTTCCCGTATATGGACCAGTCGAGAGTATGTACCCTAATGATGTCACGTGAATCACTGTCCTGGCATCACGAAGTGCACCAAAAGACGAGAAACGCCAAGAGAGAATAACGCGCTCGTTGTTTTTGTTTTTTGTTGTGTTTTCAGAGGCTGTTAGGGGCCCTTTATAAAAACAGGGCGTGCAAACACGCACAGGAGAGTAGTCAAGACACCAGAAACGCCGCTAACAACTGAAAAATTACACAGCGGTGGAACCGAAGGTAGACAAGTATTTATCAGCGCATTGCCACATAAGAGGCCATACCTATCAATCAAGTGCGAGTAGTGGTCTACGCGAGAGATAGCTGTTCACTCTCTCGACTTTTCTCTTGTCCATGTTTCCACGTCATGTCTTCTTAACATGAACACCTACCAACTAGCTCAGCTACATTCTAAGTTTGCCATTCTGTTTACTTCTGTATTTATTTATCGATTTACTCGAGTTAGAATGAAAGAAAAAGTGTAATAACGCACCGAGATTTATATATTACTTATTTAATTTATTTATTTATGCACAGTGTACTAGTTCCAAGACTCCAAGAATATGCTATCCAGCGAGTTGGGTCGTCGCCCTTTAAGACTGGAGGATAAGGCAGCGTTAAGGTCAGGCAATACACGTGATATTTCTGGAGAAGAAAAAGATACTACAACTTCTGGGGAGCTATTCTCGATGCGTTCATCTAAAGGAGATGTCCACAGTCCATTGCGAATTACTGAATTGCGCTCTGTCCACAGTCCAGAGCGCAATTCAGTAATTTGAAAAAGCGGTGAGTGGTGTCACCTCGCTCTTGACCCCGTTGCCGCACCGAACCCGCCAGCACATTCCTAGCATAAGAACAGAGTGCAAAAAAATGCACAGAAACAGGAATTTTTCAACTCTGAATTTGCATATGGATGTGTCCCAGATGTTTTAGAACGATGCAGGGAATGCGTACTGACCTTACGGCTGCATTAGACAAGCGGCCGCATTAAACCTAAATCGATGGCTAACACGATCATCAGACATGTGCACCGAAAATCTGATCTCTGAGGGCTGCGTTCGTTGCATTGAAAGCTTCGTGATATCATGATGGCGCTGCAGAACAAGAACCGCAATCAGGGGCTCGCTTCTCTCCGAGCTTCCGCTATTCAGCGGCCGCTGAAATGGACAGTTCATTACATGCACACATCGAGGAAGAGGTCCTGCGGCGAAGTGCTATATTTTATTTAGATTCCCCATTCGAAGGAAAGACTAACGGCGGCGCGCCGCAATTATTGCGCGGCGGCGGCGTGATCCCTCTTCGGACTTTGGCGGCGGCGCGGCGCGCCTGCGCACACCTCTAATGTAGACCCACCGGGATTTTCTTAAATTGCAAGGCCGCCGCGGTTGAGCAGTGGGCATGGTACTCGGCTGCTGACCCGAAGGTCGCAGGCTCGATCCCGGTCGCGTCGGTCGCATTTCGATGGAGGCAAAGTGGTAGATGCCCGTGTACTGTGCGATGTCGGTGCACGTTAAGGAACACCAGATGGTCCAAACTTCTGCAGCCCTCCAATACGGCGTCTCTCATAATATGTTTTTGGACGTAAAACCCGAGACATTACTATTGCAACCAGTTCTGAGAACACGTGTGTTCTGCATGTTCGAAATGGGCGGCGCAAAAACAAGGGACAAAGGAAAGACTACACACCACAGAGCGCCTTCTCACAACTAACTTTATTGAAAAGAACATACACTATTTGAACCTTCATCAAGTACGCCATCAAGTTGGCTATCCAAGTTGGCTATCAATGATGTAAGAGCACGTGGTACTTGGTGAAGGTTCAAATAGTGTATGTTCTTTTTAATAACGTTAGTTGTGAGAAGGCGCTCTGTGGTGTGTAGTCTTTCCTTTGTCCCTTGTTTTTGCGCCGCCCATTTTGAACATGCATAACCAATTCCAACTTGCCCAGGCTTCAATTCTTCTGCAGTACACGTGTGTTCTTCGCATTTCGCCTCCGTCGACATCTGGCCGCCATCGCCCGGAAACAAAATAAGCTTCGTCATTTTTTAATGCAATAGCGAAATCCGGCCCCTAGTACGCACTTCAACCACTAAGTGCATCCTTATTATAGTGTATTGTTACACACACATGCAGACAGACACACGCGCGCGCGTGCACGATGTATCTATAGTAATGGTACAGGTTTTCGATCTAAAGCACTTCCATGTGCAAGAGTCGAGCCATATCTCTCGCAATGCCTCACAGATGGCAGCACATTATCTAGCGTTTGCTGCTTGCTTGATCAATGCCTCCTCCAGAAAGTAGGCGTTGGCCTGATATGTTTTCCGCTAGATGGACATAGTTATTCATTTTTAGAGCTGTATGAATGTTCGTGTGTTTTTAGCGGCGATGGCTGCACTATCCCGGCCTTTTTCGAAGCATCGCGTCGCGCAAAAAACGTAGTTTGATGGCTTCGCCAATGCCCCTACAAATCGCCGAATGGGCTCATTTTCTGCATGACACCTGGCTAACAAAATGCGTTAAGGAGACTCCTTCCACTGCATGGCATTCATGTAGTCTTTTCTTCCGAAGCAGCTGCAAGTAACATGGTGTCTTTGTGGTAGGACATCTGCTTGCCACGCAAACGACCCGGGTTAGATCCTCAATGGGACTGAAGCTTTTTATTATTTTATTTGCATCTTTCTAGATTTTTCGCTCACAAGCGTCGGTAGCGACGCCGACACCGTCGTCGGCAGCGGAATTTCTGCGACACGAGCTCTCTAACGCTATCGCGTTAAAACCCGCGCCCTCGGGCTTAGCAGCGCGACAGCTTACGCGCTGACCTACTACGGCGGGTCGTTCAGCTTAAATCTTTGCAATATTAAAGCTCGCTCCCCTCTTCAACCAATTGAACCCATCCCGCTAAAGTGGTACATTCATTAACGCAATGCAGCCGCTTTCTTGTGTTCTTTTTTTAATTGCATAAATGCGATTAGCGATAACCATTTTTTAGCTCACGGCTGCAGCGAAGTTGAGAGATCTGTGGCCAACGTAGCGGGGTGCCGGATGCGCGCCGCGCGTTGAGCGAAACCTTTGTACGAACTATTGCGCAGACATGATAGCCTTGAGCGTCCTTCATGTAGCAAACACACGTGCAGCGCTGCTGACGACTCTCTGCTGTCGTCATACGCGATGGCACGGCAGTAAGAGATGTAGAGGAGGCTAATACTGCTCTCTTGTAACTAACTTTGACAAAATTAAATTTCATTGCAGTTGGCCTTCTGGTGCACTTCGGATGCATCCATTTTTTTTCTGTCTAACGATCATTAAAAACAATAGTCTGCATTAGCGAAATGGGCTCAAAATGTGATATAGGTAAGTCATCGCGAAGACCGCCCGATGCTAGTCGAACCTATTCAGAAAGCTTGGTAAAATCACATCCACGGCCTGCCTGACCTTTTCCCGCACCTGTCACTTACACAGGACATATGTACGTTTTTCACAAAAAAATAAAATCAAGGGAAGTGATTAACGAAAAGAGCGGTTGACTAATTCATTGAACGTACGGTTGGTTTCAACGGACTCTATCCGCTATATGTACTGGACCATGCCCTTAGAGTCTGCTGATGCTTTATACGCCACATATTGTATATGTACAAAGTGCCTCTGAATATGTTTTTGTTTTCTTATTCTTTTATTCCTCCTAATTTTCTTGTCTTTGTGTATTTTTTCAATACTACTATCATGATGACAGGATAGCCGACTCTAACGTAGCCTACCTTCCCATATTTTGTTTTCATATATCAATTTATAAAAAAATAACTACAAAGCTGACCAAAGCCGCATCAAAGTGCTATCGCGTGTAGTACTGCATAATCGCTCCCATAGTTTCAGAAACAAGTGACGTAGGGAGCAATAAACCCAATCACTTGCTTCGCAGATACAATACGTGTTGCGCGAGACCAAGCGAATAGCTGCACGACCAGCCTGAAAGGCCATGCCATACAGGGTGTTTCAGCTAAAAAGCACAAAGTATTAAAAAATTAAGCATAGGCGCTACGCGTTTCCAATTAGCGCTGTATTGTTCTGAGCCATATAGAGAACGTCAGAACATTTTTTTCCAATCCGCCAAGCTCGGCAATTAACAAAGATTGCTTAATGAACTTTTTAAATATTTAACTCTAGAAAAGTTTTCAATACAGAAGTTGTAGCGCTTGTTCAGGAACATCGAATTTTTCAATCTATGTTAACTCCCCTGCTTAATTTTTTTCCGGCGCTTTCCTTAAAGCGCGCAAATTAAAAAAAAAATACCACGTGACTGCCGCCAAACGCGCGGCGCTTTGTGCCCTCAAATGTAAGTTAAACGAATTATCAAAGGCTGCTTCGCGCACGCAGATCGATGGAACATGTTATCGGTGACTGCGATGGACGTTAAGCGACAAAATGAGCATACAGTTTCAACAACAACGAAAAAATCAAAGAAAAAGCGGCAGCCACGGAGCAAATGCCACATGAGACCGTAGGCAGCATTTGATGCAGCGTAGGCATTTTTTTCTTTTCATTTCGCACCAATGAAGACACGCATTGGAAGGGGCGAGGGTGACAGCGCGATGAAGGACCGAGATAAAAGATTCACTCACACATGGCGGCCGTTCTTTCGTAGACTTTTAGATGCGAAGCATCTTATGGCGGAGTTCGAACCGGTGGTGGTGGTGTGCGGCGTGACCACCCTTACTGCGCATGCGCAAACACTCTCCACACTTCTTCTCTCCACTGCCACTCCTCTTCTCCCACTTCCCCCCTCTCCACTCCCTCTCTGAAACGCGGGCTCGACATGCCGAAACGCTGCTTCGCAACGTCTCATGGTCCCCTTTAGCGGGAGATGGTGTGAATTTTTTTTCTTTAGACGGTCATTTAGCGTCCATCGCAGTCACCGGTAGCCTGCTCCTTCGAGCTTCGTGCACGGAGCAGCCTTTGATAATTCGTTCAACTTACATTTGAGGACACGAAAAGCGCCGCGCGTTAGGCTGCAGTCACGTGGTATTTTTTAACATTCGCGCGGTTTAAAGAAAGGACAGAAAAAAATTAAGCTGAGAGTTAGCATAGATTAAACAAGCGCTACAACTTTTGTATCGAAAATTTTTCTCTAGATCTCCTATTTAAAAAGTTCATTAAGCAATGTTTGTTAATTACCGAGCTTGGCGGATTTGAAAAATATTCTGGCGTGCTCTGTGTGCATACCCAGGAATTCGGGACATCGCTTCTAGTTCACCGTTTTTCACACCACGCGGCGTACGGACCTTCAACGTTCAAAATTCGCGCGATGACGTTTGCCGTAATCGCACGAATTGAGAACACCACAATGCGTAAAGAAAGCACGACGACGACACCCGCTACAAACAGCGAGCGCGAACCTCAGTCGCCGACAGATAACCGCAACGCCTGCAACGAGCGGCTGGTTGGGCTGCTCGACCGTGAATCGGCAGTTCTGTTGCCATGAAAGTGTGCACACGTATCGAAGTCGCTTGGCTGCGCTTGGTGACGGCCACGGTGTAAGAATATTCAGGTGTTGACACTGCGCGCGCCTAAGCGGCCAGAAAATGTTCGGTCGCCGGTCCGTTGAGCGGTGCGCCATCTAATGGCTTGAGGCGGAGAGCGCCCGCGAGTAGCCGAATCACGGTGGTGCTGCGTCATCGCCGCCGCTCTCGCCGTTCCCTCTCCTGTTGCTCTCTCGATTTCGCCCCTGGACGCCGCTTGGCGGATGCACATTATCCAGCAAAATGGCACAAAAAATGCACGTTATCAGCAGCATGCGCGTTGCTATGGAGACGACTGCCCCGCTTTTCGTAGCGCCCTCTGCAAGTCATCTGATAAGAACCCGAACATTACCTGGACGCGCGTGGAGTGCGGTTTCCCATGCGTTGGGGGAAGAGTGTCATCACCTGAGCATATTCTTACACCGTGGTGACGGCTAACTCTCGAAAGAGAGCGCTGCCCTTCCTCTCGTCCCCTGCCTCTTCAAAATATTTCGTCCGATGCTGTTGTTGGCTCCAACGGGTTTCTTAAAAGAAAGCAAGAACGTCCTTTAGCGCTGCTGTTTTTGTAAATGTGAAAAAGCTAACTTCCGGAAAATAATGCAAGCTTGGGAGGTGGTGACGACGATCGCGGGTTTCCGAATGTGTAGTCTTGACGGCCCTGATTTCTGTTGGCGTCAATTTATAAAATCGATATTTCGCGCTATTACGTGAAGCCGCCTGGCCGTGTTATATTCGCTGCCACAGACATTTTTCTTTAAAGCTCAGTAAGAAGCAGAAGGAAAGGAAGAATACCTTTGCAAGCAGAATAGTGTTGGATGATCTTCTTAAAAATAATGGTTTTAATAAAATCGCTTTAGTTTCAACAGCGCGCTTTTTGTTTCTAAATAACATAAAAACATCGGAAAGCACTGACTTCTATATACGCATGACATGCTACACAGGCCGCGTTTTCCTCCCTGTTAAGTGTTGGTGAAGGAGTAATGAGACAGATCAGATTCCTGTAACGTATAGAGAAACCCACCTTCTTGTTTGACTGCCTATGGTGATCTGCAGAAATGTTGGAGGTCGCGGCTTGGAACCCCGCTCTTGCGGCCAGCTTTATTCGGGACAGAATAGCGCGTTCTATTTTTACATGGTAAAGTTCGCTAAAATACCCCTCGTCAGGACGCGTTTAATATGTTGATTACGAGCTGCAATATCTCATTTATCTGAGCAAAGACACCTGGACGGTTCTTCAAAAGCCGTTTTATTTTTATTCTCTGTGTCGTGTGTTTGTTTACCGTAAGACAACCTATAGCATCTCAGCAGGCGATGTTTGCGGCAAGCCGAGCAACTTTTCACAAATGTCCTTTTTTTTTTTTTTTGGACAATAAGTTCGCTGTGCACTAGTGTAAGAGTTGAAAGGCACTGAACTGCCCTGTTACCGTGCCGCCAGAAGATAAACATTGCTGTCAACGTAGGCCTTGTCCGCCGCGGTGGAGCAGTGATTATGGTGCTCGGCCGCTGACCCGAAGGTCGCGGGTTCGATCCCGGCCGCGGCCGTCGCATTTCGATGGAGGCGAAATGCTAGAGGCCCGTGCACTGTGCGATGTCAGTGCACGTTAAAGAACACCAGATGGTCGAAATTTCCGGAGCCCTGAGCTACGGCGTCTCTCATAAACATATCGGGGTTTTGGGACGTAAAACCCTAGATATTATTAACGCTGCCCTTACCTTTGCCAAGGTGATGGCCTGCAAGCGGATTCTTTCCCTGCCTTCCCTTGCTATCGTAGGCAATGTGCCTTGTTTTTCTTACGTGACGAGCCCCACCTTCTTTCTGTTTTTCTTCGCGGCGCCTTTAGAGTGACCGCATTGAGCGTCTATGGAGAAAAAACCGGCTTTGAGTAACTACCGAAAGGGCAAAAATGAAATAAGGAGCGAGGCATTTTACGATAATTCAATGGGAAGCGCTTTACTGTTTGAAGCGAGATCGGGTTGCCTTAGAACGGGTAGTTATAAAACGAGATTCAGTAAAGAAGAACAATGCACGTGCTGCGGGGAAGATCAGGAAACGGCGGAGCATGTTCTGATTGAATGTGGAGACATCCACCCAGGTGTACGTTTGGGCACGAGCCTACATGACTCCTTGGGTTTTAGAGACAAGGGAAGGCTGAACACACCCGCGATTGAAATAAGTAAGAGACGGTTAGAGTATTGGTGGCACAAAACATAGAGAGGAAGGACAAAAATAAATAATGGGAAAAAATAAGGACATTCTGCCGTAAAGGGCACAGAACGGAGCTGAAAACTTAAGGTTCTTTTTTTTTCTTCTGGAGTAAAATAGTATTAATTGAAGTAAGGACACTAGGCCAACGCTAAAAGTAAGAGTAAAGCTTTTTTTTTTTTTTTCGAGCCTGGTGGCAGACTTGTCACCGCCCCGTTTTAAAGGGGACGCTGATAGCATCCATCCATCCATTAACTGAAGTCACGTGCTGTAATCAATGACGCTGAAAGCAGGGTGCTGCAGTGCGCGACTCGCGTCTCCCAGGAAGTGTGGCCTCGTCTGAGATGCGCGGACTACTTTTTATCATTTTCATGCTTGGCAGTCATGACGTTCACCTACTAATCTACAGACCTAATTTGTCAGAAAAGTTACATGATGAAATTCTTCGGTTTCCTCGACTACCATATCACTCATTGCCATCGTCTCAATTATACAGTAATGTCAATAAACACATCGCACCGTCAGATGGTGCTAAGCAACTACAATTCATTAAGGAGAGAGCGTTGTATGGCTCGTGATTTTAAATCCGGCGTTCGGCGGCGCGAACACCATTGGTACCTAAACTCGAGTGGGCCGATACCGCAGGCTGTGCAACAACGGTTGAGGTGGAAAATGCTTCAGGATGAGGGTGGGACGAACAATGTAATTGACTAATAACGTTAAAGTAGTTTAATTAAATAATGTCTCTCCAGAGCATAGGCGACTGTGGTCTCCTTAGCGTGAGCTAAAGAGGTTAAATTTTATTCCAGCGCCGCCGAGATAATGTGTATACCCGCCGTGGGAGCGATTGGCAGATAAAGTATGGTGCTGCTAAGCGCGAGGTCCCGGGTTGGATTCCCTGTCATGGCGGCCGTGTTCTAGTTGGGACGAAATGCAAGAACATCCGCTCACTTAGATCTAGGTGCACGTCCAAGACCCCCGGGTGTTTAAACCTATTACAGAATTCCCTACTAGGACTTGCCCCATAATGACAATGTGGTTATGGCAAGTCAAAATCCCTTAAATTATTATTTACTTAGGACGCTAGAGTACAACAGAAATATTATGTGAAAAACGACCCCCTAAACACCCTTCATCATTAACGCGAGAGCGTCACGTACCGAGTTTTCCCGAAATTAATCATGGGCATGTTCTGTCATCTGCTTATTAATAATTCGCAAGTATCCGCGAGTATGCGCATGTGGACACTTCGGAATTACGGATGCTCTTGCCGCAGGATAAAAAAACTATATATATATATATATATATATATAATGTGTGTGTGTGTGTGTGTGTGACGCTATGAATGGGAGACGTCCAGCGGCACAGACGCCATACCTTTATTATTCTATTCACGCGCCACCTCTTCTTCGTCGGCTTCTACCAGCCATTCCTTCCTTACGTCACAGGATTCCCCCTCCCCCCGAAAGAATGCGCGAGTTAGAAACAACAAAGCATGAACAAACAGTCTTATAAGTCAAAAATGTCGAAATGCGCAGTAGTTCCTTTTCACAATGAAGTTCCGTTAACTTGCACAAAAGACTTCACAGAAGAGGGCAGCAGTCCGGTGACATGTAGGGGAGCTCTGGTGGGCGAGGCTGGCTGTTGCGTTCAGGAAAGCATAAGCACACCCTGGGCGTGGAAAGTGCTGATGACATAGCTTGCTTTCTCATGAGGAATGAACGATGTTGGAAGGCCTTGTAGGAACGGTAGCTCGGACTTCGTAGGCGTCGCATTCTCTGCCGTGAGTGGTACACACGCCTCGATTCTAGTCTGCGTGCTCGTTGACCAAGGCTGATTGAGCGATGATTCTGTTCCTGCGTAGTACAAGGGGTGGTTTCGTGTCTTTTTCGTCTTCTTCTGCTCTGTTCTCTTAGTTGTTTTGGTCGTAGGCGCAGTCTTGATCGCTGGTGGTGAAGGAGTCTCTGACGGCGTTTCTGTGTGCGAGGATGCCCTACATCATGAATTTGTCTTTGCTTTAAAATGCTTTCTTTTCGACGTCGTTTTTTCAGCCGTGATCGTTCTTCGGATGAAGTTTTCGTTGGTTGTTGTGCTTGTCGGAGGATCGGTGGTTGTCGTTGGAGTTGGTGAACTTGGCATGTACTGCCTTGGCTGATGTTGCTCAGGAAATTGCTGAAGTGGAGCCCCTTTCGGTACAATAGTCTGGTTTTCTTCGTAGGTTTGTGTGATGTCCACTGGGTAGCTGGTGCATGGTGGGCTGTTGTGTTGTTTATCAGGCAGTAAAAGTTTAGTCAGTGGTGAATGCGTGTCACTTTGCGGCACTACCGAGCTAAGTCCTCCTGAAGCATGTACTCCTGCGGAAGGGCAGTGGCTTGGCAGGGTACTTTCCGGATACTTTAACTGTGTGTGTCGCGTACGTGTCGACTTCGTGAGGCGTGCCGTGGGAGTTACAAGCAACTGAAGAGCCACTTGACGTAAAACCAGGTGGTGGTACACGTATGCCAGACGAGTAGTGAAGCCCATCGGGTAGTTGAATATTGGCTTGATTTTTGTAGCAGAGTGGAGAGGCTGGAGGATGGCGATCTTGCGCAGATGGCAAACCTGGTGGAGGTTGGGTCTTTTGGCGAAAATGGCTTGAATGCATTTCAGAGAGCTGAGGCTTTACTTTGCATGCTGAGGATGGTGGAATTCACACTCGGCGTTCGAATGTGTGCGGACTCCCTGTGGCTGTGACGACTGAGTTCGAATGTATCCGGATGGCGGGTTATAAGCCGAGTCTTCACTATATTCTTTAAATCGAATGATCATTTCTTCTTTGATTTTGTTCCAAGTTCGTCGTTTTCGAAGATGTGTGTCAGGTAAATCTGAATGCCTCACCAGTTGATGTAGTCGTGAAGTTGGCGACCATCTCCAGTTCCGACCATGATGCAGCGGTAGCGTCGCGTTCGAAGAGGTAGAACCAGTCCTCTACGGGTCCATCGTCCGCTGATCCGGTGTACTTGGGGATGTCAAGGTCAGTCGATGGTTCTGTCATGATGCTAGTCACAGTTGGGTATCCGCTTCTGTGATCTGCATGCGGTCAAGGTGTCTTGCTGAGGGCTTTGCTGGTGATGTGCGGATGATGAGTTGGCTGCCAGGTCTCCATCCTGTCGACTTGTGTGACGCTATGAATGGGAGACGTCCAGCGGCACAGACGCCAATACCTTTATTATTCTATTCACGCGCCACCTCTTCTTCGTCGGCTTCTAGGCCGCTCGCTTGCTTTGCTCGCTAGGCCCTCTTCTAGCGCTGCTATCGCATGCGAAAAGCTACACTGCAGTGTGTATTTTCGCGGGTTACAAGTCGAGAAATGGCTTTCTCCTGGTCTCTGTATTTTTTTTCAGTCATAAGCAAGGTGAGAAATCCAAAAACACGAGTAGACGGCGTAAGACGAGTGTGGTTTATGCACTGCGGAGGAAAACATTAAACCAGGTTGCAATATAAAGGCTTCGAGCTTCATTTTTGGTAATTCAATTTAGATAAACCAACACTCTACCATTATCAAAGTGTTAATAATAATAATAATAATAATAATTGATGAGGTTTAACGTCCCGAAACCACGATATGATTATGAGGACGCCGTAGTGGGGGGCTCCGCAATTATCGACCACCTGGGTCGTAAATAACAGCGCAAAAGACGACGGACGAACACACAGAGACAAACGAGCTCTGACGAGAGCATGCGAGAACGACACACAGCCACCGCAATGAGCGATACTGTTCGAGAAGGGTCAGAAGGAACGCAGTTGCAAGAGCCCGCAAAACTAGAGATGAACTTCACAATGGCGGTAAATCGGGCTAGCTGGTTAGCGCTCGCTTGTCTGTGTGTTCGTCCGTCGTCTTTTGCGCTGTTATTTTACGATCATGAGCAACCAGCTAGCCCGATTTACTGCCATTGTGATGACCACCTGGGGTTCTTTAACGTGCACTTTAAGATTTATTCCAGTAGTTTTAAATGCGAAGCATTTCTTAGCGAACCTCTCGCACTTTGAGCGTTTCTATCTATCTATCTATCTATCTATCTATCTATCTATCTATCTATCTATCTATCTAGCCGCCTACGTCTGGGTGCTCTCATGATCGCCTCCTTAACTTGGTGTAGACCAAATTTTGCATGGGAGGGTAAGAGAATTTGACGAATATGACTGCCGGATCATGACATGAGTAACGTTAAAATCCTGTCGCGTACGTCGTCAAACCCTTTCCACTAGACACGTGTGGCACATACCCGCTCACCACGGGCCTCGGTGTACGGGTATGCGCCACAGGTGATTGATAGTTATATCTACCCAGGAACGGCGAGAACAGGACATTGGTAACTTAAATGCTAGAGCGTTAAGGCAAACCAACATCGGCAGCGTTGACTAAACGAATGGAAAGAATGAAAATTATGATCCCAGCACGGGAGTCGAACCCAAGCATTCTGCATGGCAATCAGGCATTCTACCACTGAGCCACTCCAGGTCTATAAACATATTTGGAAAAAACAGGCCAACGCAGGCGTAATATTCAGTTGTAGTTGTGGTGCTGGTAATCTAATTTTACAAGAAGCATCAACACTACATGATGCTCCTACGATGTGTACTCCTACGATACATGCGTCAGATCAGATTAACGTCTGCAGTTCCAATGTTGGCTCCGCTTTTATAGCAGTCTAACAAACATACGTTTGTACTCCTATGATTCAGCAAGCTATATTGAAGCATTGCTCGACCCCGGAGGAATACATTAACGAAAGTTACATATGATATCCACATCACCGCACCGTAAAGTGCACTTCGTCCACCAGAACGACGCAGTGTCCTCTTCATTTCTTACGAGGCTGGGCGATGACCTAATGCTGACTGAGGATGATGCCAGTTTGATTGACAGCTGCTTTGTATACTAGGCTACGTAGGCCACACACGCCCAGGTAGTCTACGCTTACGACAAACACCATCGACTGATGTTGGTCTACGTAGCACTATCCAGGCCTACCAGCCTCGACGGCCTATACCTCACCACGCGAAGGGTGGCTTCAGGTTCCTACAGGTCGCCGGCTCTGTCGACAGACAATTTGTCGGCGAAATGACCGAGGCATCCACGAATTCCAACAGCTCTACTATACCACATACTTCACTACACATGGACCCCTCGTCCCCACGATCACGACGGGATCGTATAACAAGCCATGACCAGCTGCTGGTGCTCACTGATCACGGTGATGATGCCCTTGTTCAAGAACTGTCAAGAACGTCTTGCACACATGCACACGGGTTCGTGAAACGTGCGTGCGTTCTCGCGACACGTATAAGCACTACATATCAGCTTACCGCATCTGGTGTTGGTAATACTCACGTTGCCATTGGCAGCGTTACTCAACCGTAAAAAACTGGTTATATAACACACATGCGGCTCTTCAACATACATATGTGTGCGTATAAAATTTATACAAATATTTAGCGTCATTTTGTAACGCGTCGCTCAGTAAAAAAAGTTACGTCACAGTCACCTACCCGCCGCATGCTGCGCATAACATCGACTCCCACGGTGCGTGGGATCTGCCGAATTTTATATATAGTTCGTCAACGCCCTGATTCCGTAGTTGCTGCGTAACTGCTGATATTCGACCGAATCAAATGCCTTCTCGCAATCTATGAAGGTTATATATAGGGGTTGGTTATATTCCACGCATTTCTGTCGCATGATTGATAGTGTCAATGTGGTCTATTGTCGAGTATCCTGTACGACATCCTGCTTGGTCCGTTGGTTAATTGAATTCTAATGTTGTTATAATTCTGTTAGCTATTATGTTTGTAAATAGCTTGTGGACAACGAACAGTAAGCTTATCGGCCTGTCCTTTCTTATGGATTAAGATTATGTTAGCATTCTTTCAAGGTTCCGGTACCTCACAGTCAAGAGGCACTTCGTATACAGGGTGGCCAGTTTTTCTAACACATTCTGTTCACTGTCTTTCAAAGGATCTGATGTTACCTAATCCTCACCAGCGGCTTTGCCTCTTTTCCCTCCAAGGCTTTCTTTACTTCTCCTGTCGTTCCTGGTGGGATGTCCGATTCCTCTGGGCTACTACTACTTCTTACATTATCGTCCTGGTTGCCCCGGCTACTGTACTGATATCTGTAAAAATCCTCAGCTACTTAAGCTATCCTATCCATGTTGTTAGTGACTTTGCCTTCCTTGTCCCTTAGTACATACATCTGGCTTTTGCCTGTGCCCAGTTTTCTTTTCACCGCTATGAGGCTTCGTCCGTTCTAGAGATGACTTATAACAGCATGGCACGAAGTCAGTCACGTGCGAGTCGGGCCGGGTCCCCGGCCCCTGCAGCATAAATTAAATAAAACAATACAACTCTGCTTCCTAGAGGAAGTTTAAGAGCGGTCTATGCAATTCGCGGAACCATTTGGAATCAAGGTCCGTCGACACTGTCGACGAGCTGAAGGTGAGGCTCTGATATTTAGACTACTCGAGATAGTATCGTAGGCATTTACTAAAATAAAGTATACATTGATCAGACCCCGTGCGCGTCGCTCGCACCATATATGTAACAAACGGTAAGCTTTTATCGCCCTTCGTTGATACTAACTGCAGTTGTGGCATTTTAGAAACGCTGATTGTGCTTTCGCGTGTTGGCGCGCAGGTGAATGTATACCGCAGATATGTATAGTCGTGAGCAAGATGAGCTGCAACTCAGATATTACCTTTTGAATAGGCTATAGCGACTAAACACAGCGAGCAAGCGCAAAAGTGTTCATGACACCAAATGCTCAAACGGAAAGATGAGTATGGCAATGCAGTACGTTTACATTAGTACATTACGAGCATTCGTACACTAAATATTAATGCAGTGTTCGGCTCATATCGATGACAACAGAACGTCTTGACGGCATCGGCACGCAATAACGCACATGCCGTTTAAGTGCTACGTCCGATATACATACATACGCTCGGCAATACCTACACTGACTGCGTTATTCCTTTCACATTTCATGCGTAGAGATACATGCAGATGCGTTTGGATATGTGAAGTGTTTTACGATGTAAGAATATTGAACGTGTTCTTTTCGTTTCGTGCTCCCACGGCGCCAACGAGCAGTGGACGACCGAACGGCTGGCTAGCTCGATGTACACGCTTTTCCCATAGTGCTTCGCGCTCCCGCGGGGCGTTCTGTGATTGCTCGGAAAGGTTTATTAGCAAGAATATCCCAGTGCATTCACCCTGTCTTTAGGATATCATCTGATGCTTTGCAATCCTATCCTTCAATTAATTTTTAATAAATATGTGCACTTAATTATTATTTGCCTATAAACTATCAGCGCAATTATTTACTCCTTTATATTGCGGAAGGGTGTCTTGAAAGGCCACTTGGTGCCTGTTACTGCGTTGAAAACAGCGCGAAAACGGGACGAAGGGTAAGGAACAAAAAACACAAGGCGCTGTTTTGTTTTCTGAGCTTTCGTGCCGTTTTCGCGCTGTTTTCAACGCAGTAACATGCAGCAACTGGCCCTTCAACACATCCTTCGGCAATTTGTTTCTCTTACATCAGGCTCTTTCGTACCCAATGCTTTGCATAATTCATCAATGTGCCAGCGCTTGTGTCGTTTTTCCTTAGCCTTTGTCCAGTTTTCGCGCTGTTTTCAACGCAGTACTCTTTTAAATCGTGATCTCTCGTAAATGTTTCATGTGTCACATGAGTGATAAATGGCATCTATTTTACAGAAATAATTATCACTGATTACGAATTAATGATATTTACTACTGCTAATAATTACCAATATTCTATTTCCCGCCATCGTGCTATAACTGCATAGCTTGAGTTACTACAGAGCTACCTATCTGCCTTAATTATGTCCTGCACTGACAGCTACATTTAAAATATGTTGAATTCGTTGTCGCCATTCATTAGTAATGCACTGCATGCCAAGGCGTGAAAGTAGATCAGCATTAGTCATTCTTACTGTGAATTCTGATTGGTTAACCTAATTTTAAAAATTCGAGCAGCTTGCACTGAGTCGCGCAAAGCTTGGCTAAGGGGAGCTGGTCGACACTTGGCTGGTCCTGGCTTGACCAGCCAAGTGTCGACACGTGCATTCACACGCCGATGAACGAGGTGTTCACGGGATCACATTCTAAATCACTAGTATAGACTATAGTTGTGGATCGGGTTCCATGAGTATCGCTTGGAAATCCCAACACCACGTAGGATAATTTGCTTAAGATGAATAATTAGAATAATTAGATTAATATGATTGTAACGGAAAAACAGCGCGAGAAGACAGGGACGGAAGGGGCACGCACACAGCGCTCGTGTGGGTGCCCCTTCCGTTCCAGTACTCACGCGCTGTTTTTTCGTTACAATGCTACCAAATCAACTAGCCCACCGACATGCAATAGCTTATTAGGCCTAAGTGGCACATTGGAGACTTGGTCTCGGTTAGCTTGCATGCCCAAATCAGACAAGCCTTAATTATAGCTAAATTATAACTTAATTAGCCTAATTAGCATAACTCGAAAACTCAAGTCTCGCCCTCGACTAGCTTGCATTCGAAGTCAATCTAATCCTAATGAGCTAATTATCCTAATTAAAGCTAATTAGACGCAGTACTATTTAGTCTGAATTAGACAATGCTCGGCACATCTTGCCGAGCGCGGCATGGCTACGCACACCAGAATCTCAACTCGGATTAAAGGGACAGTGAAGCGGTTTTGAATTCCCGAATTTATTGCAAATTTGGTATCTGCGACCTCTTACAACACGCCTGCGAAGGTGTTTTCCCGATTTTCCACTAAATAACGGCGCTATAGGCGAGCAAACTTTGGCCGAGGGAGCTCCCCCCTGCGCGCGCGGAGCTCAGGGGAGGAGGACGGCCGAGAGAAACGTGGAGAGGGGAAGTCATCGACAGGAACAAGCAGGGCCGTTGCGCCTGTTTGCTTCGGTTTGTTCCTTGTTTCTGCTGCGACCTGCTGCCTAGCGAAGCATCACTTGTGCCAGTTCGCAAGGCTTTCTTGCCGTTGCACCGTTCTCTTGTTTCGATTAGATTTTTGCAGTCCGACATTCACTAGTTGTGTTTGTCGGGGGTTGAAACGGACTCGCGATGCCGCAGTTCTGCGCGGCATATGGCTGCTGCAACACTTTCGCTCGCGATGAGGTCGATTTTCATAAGTTTCCTCGGGATCAGGAGATGGAGGAGGATCAGGAGGAGGGCGCGCTCGATTCCCACAATTTAAACCTGCAGTTGCGAAATATTTCGAAGGCTCTGGTCGCTGCATACGAGCTTACCTCAGCATTCATTACCGGGGTATTTTGAGTCGGTTAAAAGTAACCGCAATGCTCTTTAGTGAAAGTTTGGGAATTTTTGTTTAAATTAAAATCTTGTGGAGGTGTAGCACTGTTTTGAAAATGGTTGTCCTACTATTCGAAAACTATTCCAAGAGTATTCGATTCGGTGTCATCACTATTCGATTTCACTATTCGCACACCTCTAAAAGAAGGGGACTTTTCAAGCGCTCGTTTTTCTTTGTTAGATACAACGTGGCAACAAGTCTGCCATAACGAGAATCCCGCTACGAATGAACGAAAGAAAGGGAATTTTTAAGGGCTCGTATTTCTTGTTAAACACAACGTTGTGTCTAATAAAGAAAAACGAGCCCTGCAAAATTGCCCCTTCTTTCGTCCGTAGCGAAAATTGTAGCACTTTTTTTACATAACTAAAATTACACACTTTGAGTCTTCCGTTATTCGTGTAGTATTTGTCTTGTTAGCGTTTAGTCCGGCTAGTGCTTGTCATTATTCAGTGTTATAATATAGGCCATGCTTGTAGTTCCGCCATGGCCTACAAGTTCACATTAGACTAACTGGAGTAGTATTGTGTTCTACAAAAAGATCAATGGAGTGAAAAAGGTATGGCACTTTACATATTGCACAAAAGAGTGCGAGGAGAGTGCGCGCCTGTAAGCTGCCAAAAAGTGTATCTTTAAAGAAACATGCTGATAGATTTAGGACGATTGCAATAAATATGACGCATTTTCAGAGTTCAGAATAATCGTATGGTTTGCGTGGTCATTTGGTCAGTCACCAAGAACTTTATTGACAGGTCCTGAGGAGTTTAAGCCGCCGGGGCATCCACGAGGGACACCCTAGCAGCCGCTACCGTAGGCGACGCCCGAGCCGGGGCGGGAACGTTGTGGCGTTCCTCCAGTTCTTGGGCCTTCTGGACTGCCTTGAGTTGATGGTCGAGCTCGGAGCTCCTGAGTGCCTCTTCCCAGTCGGACTAACTGGTGAGAGGTCCCCGAGGTAACGCTAGACATTGCCAGAGCATGTGCGAGAGTGAACAATAAAATGTCTGTGCAATCTGGGCCTTGTGGAGTGATGCCTCAGTTGTAATGGCCGAGTCGGCAACGTGATGGGCACGATCTCGTTTTGAGCATGCGAAAGGCTACCGCATGCGCACGTTCAAGCTTTGTGTGTGCTAGGGGGTATTGGCTTCTGTTACGATAGTGAGAGGTGATTTCGTGGAAGGTGAGTAAGGGGTCGTTAAACTAAGCTGTATGTCTGGGCCCAGCTCTTCGGTGGCTGATTGATCGTCGCGGCGGGTGAGTTCTCGCGCTCGGTCATGAGTGGACGTATTTGCTCATGTGGGCAAGGAACCAAGAGAAGTAGTGCCAGCCCATGTGCTTGTGTGTTTGTAAAATGTGGGCTGCTTCACGCGTGATACTGCGGTTTCGTAAGCCCGAATGGCGGCTCTGGAGTCTGTGAAGACGCTGGTGTGCGAGCGATCGATCATCGCTAAAGCTATGGCGACCTGCTCGGCTATGGCGCTCGTTGCTAGTTTAACCAAGGCGGCTGAGCGTAGGGCTCCGTCGCCACCTACTACCGCGAGTGCAAAGGTGGAGAAGTTACCGTATTGCGCCGCATCGACGAGTACGGTAGAGTCGCGATTCGCGGCGGTGCGGTCGAGGATAGCGCGAGCCAGGGCCAGGCGTCTGCGCTTGTTGGGTTGTTGGTGGACGTTTCGTGGAAATGGGGTTACCATGTAGGTATCTCGGACATCTCTCGGGAGGGTTACTGAACGTTCAAGGTAGGGGTGTGGGGGACATGCCGGCCTCGTTCAAAAGTCGACGGCCTGCCTTGGAGGAGGAGAGGCGGACCACTTGGGCCGTAGTCTCGGCCTCGATGACTTCGTCGATGTCGTTGTGCATGCATAGTTTTTCGAGACGGGAGATACTAGTGTTTTGGGGTAGGCTGAGGGCTTGTTTAATGCTTTTGCGCATGAGTTTCGTCTTTTCCACCTTTGTCCAGTTGTGGGCAGAGGCGATGTAATTGATGTGGCTACTTAGGAACGTTTCCACTGTCTTGGTTAATTGTACCCGCTCTACTTGTGTGCCACTTAGCACGATTAGCTCAATTAGAACGATTTCAGCAATGTTGTTTCGAGATGCAAAAATACTGCTTAGCCTTTATTTAAAAAATTCGGCAGATTCCACTCCTTGTGGGAATCGGTTTCATGCGAAGCAGTCAGCGAGTAGTTGCTATTCCGCATTTTGGCTTTCAGCCAAGTTTTACGAGGTGGACCGACGTGTTGTTGTAAGTGTAGTAGTTGTGTGCATATCATGGGCTTACCAGGCACGCCGACTACACTGGGCGTTCACAGAGTAGCTTATAGTCGGACGTAACGTCAGCACTCACGTTAGAGCACAGACGTCAGTATTATCGAAACAAAGCGCACATTACAGTGCCATACGTAACTTTCGTTAGCGTATTCCTGTGTGGTCGGGCAACTATTGAATATAGCTTGCTGAAGCAGATACAAATGCAAACATTTCGCGGCAGGGTTATGTTTGGTGTCGCAGAAGTCTGGCAACTTGGGGCAGTGCGCCCCAGTGACACGGGCACACCTCGGACGCCTGCACGGACGCGCGCAATGTTGCCGGCAGTTTTCCCTGTTGCTCAGTGAAGGCCCTCTGCGCCCTTCGGGCGCGGAAAACTAATCGTGGCTTCGCCCTCGCTTCGCGAGTGCGGCCATTTCGCTGACGCTCAATGGCCGGTTGGCAGGGTCTCCGTCACGCGCTACGTACTGGCCGCGGTCGCGGCCACGCGCTGTCAGCCCGCGCGCCTGCCCCTTCGGGGCAGGCGCCTCCGTGGTGTGCCCGTGTCACTGGGGCGCACGTAACCCACGACGCCCACGAGCCGCTTCGCGCTTCTCAGTATTTTACCAGCGTCCGTGGTGTGCCCCGAGTTGCCAGACTTCTGCGACACGAAACAGAACCCTGCCTATTAGGCTGCTATAAAAGCGAAGCCATCCCTGGAACCTCTACTGACGTTAACCCGACATTCCTGTGTCATAGGTGTACATTAATAATGTTTGTTGTTTTGGTTTAAAATTAGATAACCAGCACTACAACCACAATTGACGTTGCACCGACATTACGCCTGCGTGTTCTCTGAATCAGAATAAAGTTAATTTAACAACACCTGCATAGGGTCTTTTTTCCAAAGCAGTATCTAGATCTGGCGTGGCTCTGTGGTAGAATACCTGATTACCACGCAGAATTCTGGGGTCCGATTCCTGCTGGGACCCTAATTTTTATTTGCATCGTCTGGTCAACGCGGCCGATGTCAGTTTTTCTTAACGCCTTACTTAGATTTAGGTGTATGGTAAACAACCCCAGGAGGTCGAATTTTTCGCAGCCCTCCACCGTGGCGTCCTTCATAAATGCTTGCTTTGCGACGTAAAACCCCAACAATTCTGTTACTCGAACGTCTGGAGTGGGCCAAGTTTGTTTTGAACATGAGTGAACTCAACCTTTGAATGGGTAGTCGGTTTGGTACATGGTTCTACTCAATGCTGGAATTGTGCAAGGTCAGTTTTGGCGTTAGCCTCGTCCGTTTTGGAAGTGGGACAAGGTGGCGTCGAGAAGGTCCTCACTGAATTGTAGGCAGGAGCGAAGCCAATTAGGACCCGATTCCAACTAGACGTACCAACATTCAAATTCGTCCAGTCTTTTTTGGGTGGGCCTAAACATTCCCAATATACCAAACCATGCATTGCCAATGTTATCCTGCCGGGACATTGCCAAACTGTGCACTGCTTTTTGCGTTGACATGCAATCCATTCCCCCGGTGAGTCCAGTGAAGCCCCGTAGTATTTCCCAACATCTGCGACGTATGATAGAGCGCGCTCCGAAGGACCTAATGGACTTTTTCCATCCATTGTCATATATGCGATACCTTGACAGGCAGAATATGTAGTGAAGAGTTCGGCGAAAGTTGACTTGGTTAGTGACAGCAACTTCATCATAACGTTACCTGTCAAGGCAAAAACGTCAAGGCAAAAACAGTCAAGGCAAAAACGCACGAGGGACGTTTACGGGCTTGTACGGCTTCTTTGATAACGCTAAAGCATGCAGAAGACGTAAGTCTCTTATACTACAATATGACTTAGCGAATTGGTGTCGTTCGCGAGCAGATTTCGATTGTTCCTGTTGACGATGTTGTCGACTGAATAAAAATTTTAGAAGTATTCTAGTCGCTAGATTCTCCTCCTTAGCTATTGTATTGGAGTCATCCCAATCGGTGCGGTGACCGTGAATGTCTGCATGCTTAGCCAGGATGTTCGATGCTTGTAGCAGATGTGACGCTCCTTGAATCTCCTCGTGAACTTGCCAGTTTCGCCGATGTAGCTGCAGTCCGCACATGGTACTTTGTTGACAAAGGGGAATTCTCGGCTGTTTATCGGATCCCCGACGTTAGCAAGCTGACTTTTTCGTTTCTTGGACGGCATGCGTGGATCGCGAATGTCGTATGTAAACACGCGGTTTAGAGCTTCGCTGACACCTGGAACGGACGAAACACCGGCGCGCCCTGCAGAAGGCCTGCTTTGAGACGGCTTTCGATAAAGCGAGAGATAAAACAGCGGAAGGCTTCTGGCCAGCCTGGTGGTATGAATAGCCGGTATGAGTCCTTCCGGGCGCCGAGCGAGAGTCGGTTCCTGTTCACTCACGCAGACGTGTAGGAACGAAAGGATGTTATCCAACTTGTATTCTGCAGTCAACTGCATGGCTGCTTCTATGGTGTTACGATTCAGGAGACATGTTGCGTGTTACACTGAAAGATGCTGAAGCAGTCGTCTACGTAACGGGCGAAAATATTTGGTGTGGGCGCAAAGTAAGCGAGGGCCTTCTGTTTAAAGGGACACAAATGCAATATTAGTCGAAGTTGAGTTGAGAAATGCGGCCCAGAAACCTCTAGGATCTTTTGTGCCAAGGAAGTGCTTATTTTGAACTACAAATCACCGTTTTAGTGGTCCGCATGCGTTAGCGCGGTTCAATCTCCGCCTGACAAATTACGACTCTCATAGTCCACGCTGCCGTGCCACCGTTGCCCGCTTTTACGCTGCGGCCGCCGGCCACTCGTAGGCGCGAGCGGAAGTAGCGGGACCCACGTACACAACGGCGCTGCGGCAAAGACTTGCTCGGTGGGACCTTCAAAGCCGTCACCAAGTTGCGGTGGTCCGTAATGCACAGTAACGAAAGTGCAGCGAGCACACACGCAGAGGTTTTGACTGTTTAGCACACTGGCGCAATGGCATGACACTAAGCCACTTCGAGCGTAAGGGTTCATTCCGCGGCACCCAGTGAAAAGACACACCGGTTTCCTTGCTGCAGCACTGGCGTTGTGCACCATTCGGGCATCCGGCAATATCACACGCATGCGGCATTTTGTCGAACTTTCTGTCAGAGTGACTTTCACGAGCGCGCAAAACACGCACGGTAGTACGCGAACCCGAAACTACCACTGAGACGGGCGAGGCACAGTTCGGCGAAAACGGAACCTTTGAACCACGCGCGCCGTTCCCCATGGCAACGCCACGGAGGTTTTGTTTTCCATGAATCAAGCGGAAACGAACAAACAGCGTTTTATTACGTCTTTTGATGCTCGGAATGTTCTTTTTTTACTGCTGCTAGTTTGATTACTAGTAATTTATTGTAGGCCGACTTCCCTACGTCATCGGGATCACTTCGAAAATTTCCCACTCGTGGCGCTCATCATGTGATGCATTTAGCTTAATTTCTCGGTAAGTAGGGCACTGCCGTTAATAATATTGCTGTTTTAGAAGTTGTCATACATTGGGCTTTCACTCTGACATAAATTGTTATTTGCCTTTAGTGTCCCTTTAATGACCTCTGTTCCCAAATTGCCGCGCCGCTAGTCATAGAATGGAAGATCCCATGGCAATTACGAGGATTTGCTGATATAACCGTTTCTTCTAGGGGGAGTATGTGTTGCTCAAGCACATCTCAAGGTCCCTTACCTGTTCACTTAGCCATTCCCGATTAAGTAATTTCGTGCAGTAAAAGAGCATAATCAAGTAATTTTCAACATCACTTTGTTATCGCAAGATTAGTCCTGTAATGCAAGGTTTTTGGCTTGTGATTCCAAGAAGTTTTATTAAGCCACCGTATAGCGTGATTTCTCCGTATAGAAGCAATGGTGTGGTTTTATCTTTCCACTGTAGAAATATGCGTGCTTGTCTCCTTCGCAGGATCCGGAGAGTAGCAGAATTCGCGTCGTGCCCTGCGATGCCCAGGCGTTCAGTTCTTTCGACAATGCTGCGCAGCGGCTCGGGACCCATACCAGCGTACTTGGAGTCTTCTTCGTCCTGGTACTTTGTGGTTCTGTCGATCAAGTTGTTCTGCACGACCGAGCGTGCATGTCAGCGAGTTGCGTTCTCACCGCAATCGAGATGTTCAACCATTGCAGTACCGGTGGACCAAGAGCAGCAGAGTTCAACCCCTTCAAATGCTGGTGCGTAAATACATTCACCGAGGTGTATGTTATCTATTGAGGGCCAATAATTGCTTGCATGTGGTTTTGCTTTTGAATTGAGCACACGCTTTCGCAACTGAACATTAGTTTGCAAATTGAAACTCTTAAGGAATAATGCATACTGAATAAGATTTCTGCCGTCTACTTCTATTACCGCCGTAGGAGAATACTAGGCTCAAAAATTATACCTTCAGTTCCGTAATAACTTTCAGTGAATCTTCGCACTAATGTCGTTTGCTTGGGCAGTTACCAACCCTATGCAGCTTGAATTTGACGTGTGCGGAAGTAGCGTAGACGTTAAGGTGAGTTGGTGTAGCTCCATGTCGTGATCAAGTGACAAACACAACACAAACTAAAGAAAAGAACTGTGTTGTTTCTCCAGTCTGACTGCATTAGTATTTCGCACCTAATTCATCAGAACGTGACGTTTACTATTCGTTCAGATAAATTGTACTAGAGGGTTTAAGTCGAAGAACGCGTTGGCTCGTAGCGTCAAGTAGACCATTAGGAGCAACGACGCCCAGAATTAGAGCCGGACGTAATGATAGAGGTTCGTTGTGTGAGCCCTGCAACGCATAGAAGCGCAAGCTTGTGTTACGTAGTAGTGCTGCGTGAATATTCCGAGCAGGAAGGACGAAGGTAGCGGACGAAAACGCTTGTGTCGATTCTTTAATCACATATTCAAGGACGTTAAGTTCAAATAAGCTTAGATTTGTCGCACTTACATGAGCATGTCTGTTCACTAATCGGTCGTGTGGTTATGGTTTTGCACTTAATTAGGGTGAAGAGAAGGCTAGAGGTCGGCGAAAGTCAAGTTGATTCCGTGAGCGGCTCCTGCGGTGTGCGTCTGCCTCGAAGAAGAACTCGCTCAGATCGGGGAAGAAGTGTCGATTAAAGGCAGCCTTGACGTGAGCGAGTGCTTACGTGAACGAATGCGTGACCAACCTGTATGCATCGGATAAGCCCTTAGACTCTGCGCAATATTTATACGCTGGACGTCTGATGTGTACGTTTTTGTCGAGATTATGTAGACTTATTTTCTATTGCGTTATTCTATTTAGCTGGTCTTGTTATTGTTTAATACGACGACCATGTTCATGGATAGGTTACCCGACTAGAACATTGGCTGACGTGCCATATTTTCCGTGTGTAATATACAGAAAAGTTATTAAAAGGTGCGTGCGGTTATTGGTGCGTCACTGTCGTTCTTCCAGGCTCAGCCAGAACAGGTTGACGTAAGGGGAACCTCTGAACCAACTTCGTTTCCTTCCTCTGAACAACAATTCGTCCTGCGCGCAACAACAACTTCGTTTCCTGGCGCTGGCCGACTCTGCCTGAGGATATGACAGATTCGTCCTGCGCGCACAGCAAACTTCGTTTGCTGGCGCTTGGCCGACACTGCCTGAGGATATGACAGATTCGTCCTGCGCGCACAGCAAACTTCGTTTGCTGGCGCTTGGCCGACACTGCCTGAGGATATGACAGATTCGTCCTGCGCGCACAGCAACTTCGTTTGCTGGCGCTTGGCCGACACTGCCTGAGGATATGACAGATTCGTCCTGCGCGCACAGCAAACTTCGTTTGCTGGCGCTTGGCCGACTCTGCCTGAGGATATGACAGATTCGTCCTGCGCGCACAGCAAACTTCGTTTGCTGGCGCTTGGCCGACTCTGCCTGAGGGGAGGATATGACAGATTCGTCCTGCGCGCACAGCAAACCGCGTGCAAAATGTGCTTCGTTACTGCCTCACGAGTCGACTGCTGCAAAAATTTTTGAAAGCGGTCAGGTAGAAGCGGAGTTATAGTGATTTTTCGCGCTCGCATGATAACGATGAATTTGTACATGTGCACGTTTTCCGGAAGTTTCCTTTTGTGGCTTTTTCTACTTTCTTAAAAAACGGCGCTTTACAGTATTACGTTCAGGTTGGTCGCGAATACAGGCCAAAATTACTTGGATTGATGTATTTTCATTTTGAAACTGACAGACTGAGTCCCTGGACTTCGTGTGGCTCTGATCCAGACCAGTTTTCTAGCGACAGTACATCCGTCTTTTGTCTCTCTCCCACAGTAGTGAGGTTGTCATCGCCGTCACAACGACAGGCCTGCGTTTTTTATCAATTCAGCGGGAAGTCTTCCCCGAGTTTTCTTGAGCTGGTTTGACCGTTCTTAGGGTCCTTCAATGTTTAAACTCCCATTGTTCTCCCTTTGCAGTGAGGCAACGGCCGCAGCACTCAAGGGCATTTCTCGGCACACTCCGCGACAACTGTTTTCTGATTGTTTACTGGTAAATGTGCCTGAGTCTACTCTTTTCTACCAAGCTGTCAAGATACGTGTTTCTCGCCCCAGCTAAACAGAGCTACCCAACACGTCGTAATTCACGGACCTACTCGATGTCACACTGACAACTTCAGCATGGTAACAGAGGAATGTGTGCTGCAGTTTTAGTAAGCATTTCAAGCAAGGATTTTCACGACAGGGCAATACGAAGCGGTTCAGATAAACAATAAAACGACAGGTGTTGTAGACCGCTGTTTACGTAGAATCCAGAATAGATAATGATGGCTGATCGACTACAGAAATTTAGCAAGGTAGGGTACTAGTAAAGAAGACATTTCAAATCTCGGAATATTCTTTTTTATTATGAGTAGCTTGAATACTAGTGATAATTTGTACTCGGGACTCTTGACGCCATCGGGCTCGTTCCAAAAGGTTCCACTGGTGGTGCATACAGTGTCCTACATTTACCTTAATTTCTCGGTTACTAGGGCACTGCCATTGATAATATTGACGTTTTAGACGTTCTCAAACATTGACCTCTCACTCTGGCATAAATTTTTATTTGACTTTACTGTCCCTTTAAACCACTCTCTTTTCGCTCAATTCAATTATTTTGACGCCTGGCGCGATTCTAGAACTCTGCCCCGCAATATTAAGGTAAGGCGGGGCAAAACGCTACATTTTGACTTCGCCGCCCTTTATAGCTAAAACAAAAAGTACCTTTTCTTTGTTTCTCTAATTCAGCGATAGATACTGGTAGTTTTCGACATTTTTGTGTAAAAGTTGATGATCGCTCACAGCGTCCACGCGGGAAAAATTGCCCGGTTGATGTCAGCAATGTCAGTGCGTTCGTGACCCGCCAAAAAGGCCGGAATTCTGCTCGTCCAAATTTTCTGATGCGTGCATGGAGCTACTCCAGCGTCAGCCCAACAACGCATGTATTTATGTTGTCAGCTACATGCCCCCAAAAGTTTAGTTGATTTGGTGCCATGGGCCAAAGGGAAATTTTTTAAATTTTGGGCATGTGAGAGGGGCAAAACGCGACAAAAAGACATTAAATTGCCTTAGAAAGTCTTATTAAGTGAACCATTTATTTACGCTCATTATGTATATATTCTTTTGTTTAGGATGGTGCTTCCTGGGAGGAAAACGACTATAAAAATTAACTGAATGTTGTTCGGGAGTTTTGGAGTAACACAGCGCCGGGTTCTGTATTGATTCAATGCGTGGAGTGCAAAGATTGTGCTAATGCAGACCACCTGAGGGCCCACGGAGTGAATTTCATGGGCTGTACTGTAAGAACTGAAGGGTTGAAATTTTTTCACACCATCTCGTTTCTCCCACACTTTGCCCCGCATCTTGGGGTAAAATGAGACATCTGGTGCATTTTTTGTTTCTTTTTAAAATAAACTTTTCTTTTGAAATAAACTTTATTCTTCTTTTTCTTTTGCTTTCTTTTTTGTGTTCTTTCTTTCTTGTTTTTTTCGTGTTTCCGGTATGCTTTCTTTGCTCGCCACTTGCCTGCCCTGTATTCAATCAATACAATATCGCTAGGAGGTCCCCCTGACAGTGTTTACTTCGGGACCTCCTTCTGTAATACTTAAGAACCATGTCACTTGTATTTCCGTGATGTTACAATAAACTTCAAACTTCAACGGTCCCAACATCGCCATATTTATGTAGCATATACCTTGTACCCAAAAGAAAGTTCGGGCGCTGATGTTTATCGTAACAAGTGAATAAATAATAATGTTCACTATTTTCACATTTTTGTCGCATTTTGCACCGCCTTGCCTTACATGCGTTAAGGCGACCCCTCCCAATGCATGAGATTCTTATAACATTCTTTACGAAGCAGTTTCAAGCACTGGTGTGGCTTCGTGGTTGAACAACAGCTTGTCATTGCACAAGGCCTGGGTTCGATTCTCAGACGGGCCGAAGATTTTTATTTACTTGTTTACATCTATCTCGATTTTTAGCTCAACGGACAACGACGCGCCGCCGCCAAAGCCGACACCGGAATTTCTGTGAGACGAGCTCTTTAACGCTGTCGCGTTAATATTGGGGCAGCTCCGTACTAGTGGTGCGAAGACCGAGGAAACAGCGGCGCTGGTTGCATTACCCTCCTCCTTTCCCTCCTCTTCACCTTCTTTTTCCTTTCCCGTTCATTGCTTTACTATAATATACAAGTATGGCCTCGAGGAGTTACGGAGTCGCCCTCTATCGGACGCGCCTCGATTGCGCGCTAGGCAGGATACCGCCGGCACGCTCGCTGTAGGTTTTGCTGTCGGCGCTCTACAAAAACACCCCGCGGAAGCCCTCCAGAGCATTTCTGTAAATACTTTCGAAATGAACTGTGTTCTTTACTGTCAAAATAATCATTTTCGACGAACTGAAAGCACAAGATAGTCTACAGTCGTTGTCTCTTTGCAGAAAACCGAGCACCCGCTTCACGCTGTCACCGCGTTGGAGACCCCTGAACCGGCTTCTTGCGTGAAAGGTAGTCACTCGCTGAGTGCAAACTGTGAAATATCTCGTTAGAGTAGACTGCCTGTATAACCAAACGGAGCATAACAGAAAGAAGCCTCAAGCCAGCGATCGCACGGGTTCGCGACGACTGACGGTGCCTCTGCATGTATGAGCGTCTACATGTATGTTCGTACTGATGGTTTCGCTCTTGCTACGAGCGCGTTTTGGCCCGCGCTGTGAACTTTAGGCCGCAAAATATGAGAATTTGTGAGTAAACAAACAACTACTGTTGCGCGGACGCTATCAGAACAGTTCAAAAACAATTGCCTTATAACTGCGCATGGCAACTTTGCGCATGGCAACTTTGTGATCTGCCGTCCCGACGATACAGTGTTTTTTTTTTTTCTTTTTCGGTCTAAATTCGGGTACGTTTCAATGTCATTTGACAAGTCTCGCACTGCGTATTGATCGGTCTTCTCAGCGGGCAAATGCCGCTGCTTATGTTTCTTTATTCCGCGCATTCGTTTCGTTTGGTGCTCACACAAAACGTGAGCAAATGCGACGCCTTTTTTTTAATGCTCCTTAATTATCGTTCCGTTTGCATTCCAGTGAACTTGCCGCTCTCTGTCATCAACAAATTCATAGACCAAAGCTTCACCACTTCGACATTGCTGGTGGAAGGAGAACCAGTCTACGAGACCGATCATGTAGTAGCATGCGACGCCTAGGAAAAGAAAGAAAATACAGTAACGTTTGCCGGACTTGTTCTGCAAGCGTCGGCTGTGAACTAGGACCCACATGAACTTGAAATAGTGGTGAATAAAATAAAGGTATTGCAGCAACCAGCAGCCGCAAAACAGCATAGTTTTATATGGCGTGTACCCCAGCAATTTTGGCAGCAGTGTCGTGTCTAACTCCAACAGGGTGGCATCATTCCCACGTAAATATATGAGGCTCCAAAAAAAATACATGGGGTTGGCCGGTGGGCCGATCACGGAGGCAATGCAAAATTTATGTTGCTTATGAAGCAATGCATGCCTCATCAAATGGGAAGGTTGCCCGTGGGCGGCGTCAACACGAGTGATGCAAAAAATAATCGTCACGTGATGGTGTCACCATATGACGTCATCATGACGTCACAGTACGCCAAGATATGTAGCGTCATTATGACGTCACATAAAGTGACGTCACATGATGATGTATTGTCGCTTTTGATTGCCTCCGTGATCGGTAACGGAGGCCGTGCAAAACCGCGTTAGGTGCAGAACGCTTTAGGAGGGAGACGCGGGAGAATCAGTACATCGACTGACAAGAAGAAGATGGCTTTCGCCTTCTAGTCATCTTTAACGAATGCATAAGGGACCCTGTGCGTTTTTTAATTCAACGTATCTAAACGATGACTTGCGCATCTGCAGCCGATTTTGTGGACGCTGAGCACGGGGCCGACGATCAAGAGGTCGCATTGGAGGGTTCTGAGATGGCATCGCACGTGGTAAAAGGCAGCGCTTTTATCATCCTGTGGCAGATAAGCATAATTTGCCGGCGGGAAGCGCGCGCGAGCGTCTCAGTGCGCGCTCTCTGCTACTCAACGAACATCGCAGGCCGACGCAGTAACAAAAGTCTTCGTCGCGGAAGTGCTTGTTGCACACAAGACTCGTAGCGGATGGCTACTTGCTGGTTCTTAGCTTTACACCCCATGCTTCACGCTGTTTCTTGTCCCGCGGTACCAGTGCAGGCTGACACTGGCTCCTTTGCGTAAGCGCGGCACTGCGGCACCGAGCGGTAGAGCCCCATGTTCGTCGCCTTCAGAGGCAGCCGCTCTATTACAAGGGTTTCAATTGAGTTGAAAATGAGAGAAAACTTCCGAATTTGAACAGACCGCATGCATGTGGACTTGAAGTTCGTTTTCAAAGCACGCGGCATGCGCCACAGCCGACGCGGCCGCTGAGACCACGTGATCCTGCCAAGCACGTCACGCCGACGGTGGCGCCGGCGTTTGCAGTGGTGGGCCTCGAAGCAAATATTCTACGCTTTACACTCTGCCATCCTCCTTTCCATCATCCTTACCTTCAAATCACTCCTCCTGATCCTCACTTCTCTTTTTCACCCCTTGCTATACTCTTCTATAGATTGCTATGCTTTGATTCACCCTTTCCCTTCATCTTTTCTCCCCTCCTCACCCCCACATATCACTCCTCCTCGCAATCACATCCCTTTACCGCCCATTTGCTATTTCATGAGTGTAAGCTTCACCCACAAAGACTGTGGGCAACGCGCTGCGCAGGCCTCGCCGTGATGTGTAGGAAGCTTCGCGATTGTTTTGGAACAATCTGTTAAGATTGCCCGCCGCACGAGAATGTTCCAGCTTTGTCGAGAGATAAAGCCGCCACCAGCGATATCTGGAAAGTTCGATAGCGCCTGTATAAAAGCCGACGCGCTTGAGTGCTTGTCAGTTGTTCGACGGACGACGCCCTGTTCGCCGCTATCATTCTACAGCGTGTATTGCTGCAGTTTGAGTCTCATTTTCCCGGCCACAAGTTCGGCCAAATAAACAGTTTCATTCTGCAAACGCCGACTGCTGTCTTCGTCGACGTCACGACCACGTGACAATACTATAGATGGCTACGCAATGCCTTACCCTCTCAGAAGATCTTCTGGGGATTAGTTAGAACATAAGGATGAAAAAGTCAGCGATTCAAAGTTCACAAAGAAGGCAGACACGAACGATGAGACGAAGCGCATCCAGCAACTGATTTAAAAGTAGACAAGAAGGGGTGGGTAAAAAACATAAAAGGATAGGGCACTGTTGGCAAACCGCGCATGGGCAAACGTGATTGCTAACAATTGTAAAAACCCTTGTATTTCTTGGAAATTTACGTTACCAAAATGCCAAGTCAGAATCCAAGATGAAAGATGTACGGCGACCAAAATCTTTTGTTTCACTAGAAATGCAACTTGCTTGTCTTTAAGTCCAACGGACGGAGAGCTCACGCATGCGCCACACTGCCCCGACGGCATAGCGTACGCTTCTACAATTGTCTTTTTTTTAATTCGGTTCCTGCTGTGTCAACATAGTTTTGGCACTGAAATTCGGGTTACGCTTACAGGCAGATCAGTGCTGAGCGTGATTCTCCTCGATTGCAACTCTATTACACATATTCTTTTGTTCCTGTAGCCTTTCGTTGAGGCACCACCTGCCCGTCTGTCTAATGTATAATGAGCCGCTGGACAGAGGAATCCTATAAACTGTATACTTTTTCCTTGCACTCAAAACAAATCACTTGACACGTTTGACGTTACATGTTGCTTCTCGGGCGTCTTCACCAGTGCTCTACATGTTAATTTAGACACAAACCTATCGATTTTTTGGGTGCCGAGAATGTCATTGGCGCATCGCACCGGAAGCCATTATTTTTAATCTGTGCGTTATTGTGTGCAAGAACAGCAACACACCCACCGGATTCCTGTTTTTTTCTAACACGAAAGTGCTTTATGCCGGGGTCCACTGAGACTTTCATGACGTATTTCCGTCACTGAAATACGTCGGCAAAATGAAGGCCATGAAATGGCAAAAAAAAAAAAAAAAACTGTCAAGAAGTTTTGATGGCAGGAGTCGAACCCATGACCTCTCGGTCCGCGACGATGGCTGGCAGGAGTTTAGCCCGCTGAAGCTACCGCCAAAAAAAATAACGGAGGCTACATGAACGCGCCTTTAACTTTCACACTTTCCTCTCTCAGTGCTCTTGGATGGATGCTATGGGCGTCCTCTATATAACGGGTCGGTGAGATGTGTGCCACCAGGTTAAAAAAAAAAAACGCGCCGTTTTTTCCAATGTAACTGGAATGGTGCGTTTACACTGGAAATGTAATGTCTTCAACGTTTTAAACACCGCGGGGTGGCTTTAGCCCGTGCCTCGCTCATAGCATCCATCCATATCGACAAACAGCTCTCCGACGCTCGCCTGGCTGTCGCAACGCTTTCCCTGCTCGCCCTGTGCGAATTAACGGCCACGCTAGAAGACACGATGCGCGTAGCGTTTCTCTTCTCGTTTAACGACGTTTTGAAGGAGTGCATATCAAGTTTCAGTGTTTATTATGTGCCCGTTGATGCCATATATGCACGGGTTTCACCATATGCGGTGTCCACATATATGTTAAGAACTTCAGCTGCAGCAAGGGTTAAATCATGATCATGGGCGTTAGTCGTAGGTACGGTGATGTGCCACTAGGTGTCAACGTGAGTGCGTCCACATCAAGCGGTGCTATGTCTCCCAAACAAGCTCTGACATACCAATGCACTATAAACAATCAACTGCTACTGGGACGACACGTTTCAATTTCGTGTTATACCGATTCCTATGACAGAGGGATCAGCCATCTTTTTCTTTAGCTTTACCGGGATTGTTTCTTTAGCTTTACCGGGAACACCTAGGGGTGGCACCTCCATCTCTAAATAAAGTTCTTTAATAAAGTTCTCCTACCGTACCGGGAACACGCGAACTTACGCAGCTGTTCAGTGTGTTGATCCTTTGCTGATGATGATGCTTAAATATGTCTCAGCGCTTTGTAACAAGTGGGCCTTTAAAACACGCACTCATCGTGTAATTCACATGTTTTGACGCCTGGCGATTCTACGTGTCTGCCACGCAAATTGCATGAGTTAGGAGACTCCTTCCACTACATGACATTCATATAGTGTTTTGTTTTTTCGAAGCAGTAGAAACACGTGGTAGAACACGTGCTTCCCACGCTGACGGCTTGGGTTCGGTTCTCACTTGAACCCGAAGATTTTAATTATTTATTTTATTTGCATCTTTCTCGATTATTTATGTAGTGTTCTTTTTTTGTCAAAGACGTTTCAAGAAATAGCGTGGCTCTGCGGTAGATTACCTGTTTGTATCAGACGGCCTCGGTTCGATTCTCACTCGAACCGAAGATTTTTATTATTATTTTATTTGGGTCTTTCTCCATTTTTCGGTCACGGACAAGATGCATCATTTTTCGCTCAAAACCAGCGACGCCGTCACCGACGCCGACACCGGAATTTCTGCGAAACGAACTCTTTAACGCTGTTGCGTTAAATTCCTGATACCATGAGAATAAATTGCTTGACTCGTATCCCACGAAGTAAAATGCACTCCATTGAACATTTCACGTGCAACAGCAGCAGCGCCAGAAGACAGCCTAGGGAGCAGAAGCAAGATCGGAGGGGCGGAATAAACATCCGCCGTGGTAACTGGAATACCTCATCGCGAAGCAAGAGCGTCCGTAATCTGAAAAAGTTCACATGCTTGCACTTATGCTTGCAATAGAACATTCCCAAGCTTAATTTCGGCGAAGCTTAGTGTGTGACACTCCCGCGTTAACGACGAAGCATAAATGTGTGGTTGTGTTCAACGGGCGTATCTTTTTGCCCCCCGTGACCCATGTCGGCGACTTTGGACTAATAAATGTTAGTACTGCCCTCTGAATTTTGTGAAGTGCTTATTGGTAGTATCGCATGACTGAATTTGTGAAGATGAGGGACAGCGTGTCAAAGGCACCGAATAGGTGCGCTATAGAGGTTGTCTGAACAGGAAAAACTCAAGGGGTCCTCATGCAATCGCCTAAGACGACTCGAAGGCGAAATCCATTCCTGTTCTTTTTATTCTCGGTCGACGTGCTGATCCTCCCCTCCCCCGCCATATTCAAAGCTTTCCGAACTTAAAGGGAGGGTGAAGCACTTTAAAAAAATGTCTTTGGAGTGTGTAATCATAGTTTGATCCTGCTGCATTCGAAAATCAATGTAATAATTCACAGATGAACGCAAATAGCATTTCTTGGCAAAAACCGCGGCTGCAGCCGCAGGGCTTCTTGAGATGCTGAGTGAACGCGGTGACGTCATCTTCGGCGTGCCGTGTCATTGGAAACATCAGCACAGTTAAAGAAAGCATGGCCTTGCGATCAGTTCCACAAACGCGCGCAGCCGGAACTAGTCACGGAGGCCACGGTTGAAGATACGACTGTGCTGCGCGGCTCCGCCAAAGCTACCGACGATGACGTAGTTCCGGTTAGTTTCGGCGCGTTCGCGTGGGCAGAGCAAGACGAAGTTTTCTTTTGCGTATTTATGCCAAAACAGCGGAAAAAATTACGCCATCGTCGACAATAATGTTGGTCCTTCTTAACAACAATGTTTTACCGAATTCTAAAAAGCTCTACAGCTTCCCTTAAAGGTGGTTTTGAACATGCCTCCAGGATCGGAGGCATTGCAAGCTTTCTGCTCCTCACAAGGTTTTGCAGAGCCTCCGTGATTGGCCCGCCTTGACCAAGCAACGATGTCCTTCGATGTCGCCACCAAGGTATATGTAAACTGGTAGCGTAACTTCCGTAGAAGCCCACGTGTCAAGCCGGTGGCTAGTTGTTGCAACAGTCGCCATCTATGTGAGGAGGGGACAAACAGAATTAAAAAAAAAAAGAAAAAGATGACGTCACAACCGGAAGCGGAAATGACGTCACGTTTTAACGCGATGGGCGCGAATTTATGGATTTTTTGACAGGGCGCCGCTTCTTACTTTTTTTTTATAGCTGCACGTTCTTTTTCTTATCACTATGACGGCTCCATAATGGAAGCCTGCAAGATAACGGGAAGACGAAAAAAGACAGATTTGATAAATAAGGTGTATTTTATTGGCGAAATATTGCAGTTGAACAGGATATTACCCCAAAATATATAACACAGAAATCAGAAGTAGCATAACAATTCAACGTGCACACAAACCTTGCACACGTGTTGCTCTTGCATCCGTAGACAGCGCAGTGTTTCTTCGCGTAGCGTGGCGGACTCATCGTCCCGAAGGGCGACAGCACGCCGGCCGTGCGCTGGCAAAACACCCAGTCACTGAAACGGTTCCCGATGGCTGCGATGGGCTTATTACCTTCTGCCAAGTACCACGACTAGAAAACAACGCTTATGCGAGGAAATCACCTACGGACGACAGGCACAAACCTACTGCGCAAAAAACGAGCGACGCCATTTGCATCTGAAAATGCGCAAAAACCGTTGGCCCATGTAACCAGACTGCCTGCATGTGCCCGCTGTTTCTGAAAATAAACGAAACAAATTGGCCACTCAACCACATACCCAAGACTAACTTTGATTAAAATAATCTAAACTTTGATTAAAATAATCTGCTAATTAATGTTTTGACAAATAAAATTAAAAGTAATGAAAATAAACGCTTAATTACTTGTTTGTTTTCATTATTTGTCCCCCCCTCACCTAGTAGCGCTATAATCGTCACGCGGGTGTTGATGTTTGTCGCAATAGGTTTCCGACCATTTTTCGTTCCGACTTTCGCGACCTATTTAGATTGACCTTGGTCGCCACTACGATGTCTCAAAAATCTGGCGATCTGTGACGTCTTCATGACGTCACAGAATGACGTCATTAATGATGTCATGTTACACTGAGGTAATGTGACTTTTGGTACGCTGACTGCACGTACACGCACGTACACAGGCACGCGCATATTCACGTGAGCATCACGTGACTCTAGACCCTCAATTACTTTTTTTTTTGCATCCTTCGACGCCGCCGCCGGTCTCGCGAAGTATCGTCACATGTCGCCAAATCTCGAAGACGCCGGCAGTCAATTTTCGCGTTTGATGAGACACCTAAGGCTTTCGCCTTAGAAAGGGCCTCATACCAGTTGGCTGATGTTTCTATGGGCGGTGTATTCGTCAGGTGCATCATAAGCGCGGCATGAAAGTCATGTCGTACATGATATGCATGTCCCAATTTTCATGTTAGGACCTGTCGTTTATGTTCTTTATACAATCATGTCATGCCATATCAATATTGGTATATATCCAATGAATGAAACGGCCGCGAACGCACCATGAGCGTGGCATGTAAATCATGCCGTACATGGCATACATGTCTGATTTTAATGTTATTACTTCTAATTTATGTTCGGCATATAGTCACGTCGCACCATACAAGTTTTGGTATCTATAAAACTAGCGAAACGGCTGCGAGCGCACCCTGAGCGTGGAATGTTAGTCATGCCGTACATGACATGCATTTTATGATTTTGATATTACCACCTGTCATTTATGTTCATCATGCAGAAATGTCGCGCCATACGAATTTTGGCACATATTCATTTAATGACACGGCCGCGAGCGCCCCAACGCCGTGTCTTGTAAATCATGATGTACATGACATGGATATCATGACTTGCGCGTTACGACCAGTCAATTATGTTCGTCATACACTCTTGTCACGCCTTACCAATCTTGGTATACATTTAATTAACGAAACGGCAGGAAGAGGACAAGACCGTGGCATGTAAATGATACCGTTCATGATATGCATGTCAAGATTTTGACCTTATGACCTGTCATTTATGTTCGTCATGCAGTCACGTGATGCCACACCAATTTTGGTGCACATCCCGTTAACGAAACGGTCAAGAGATCACAAAGTCGTAGGCGGCTTGATAGATAGATAGATAGATAGATAGATAGATAGATAGATAGATGATAGATAGATAGATAGATAGATAGATAGATAGATAGATAGATAGATAGATAGATAGATAGATAGATAGATAGATAGATAGATAGATAGATAGATAGATAGATAGATGATAGATAGATAGATAGATAGATAGATAGATAGATAGATAGCTAGATAGATAGATAGATAGATAGATAGATAGATAGATAGATAGATAGATAGATAGATAGATAGATAGATAGATAGATAGATAGATAGATAGATAGAAGATAGATAGATAGATAGATAGATAGATAGATAGATAGATAGATAGATAGATAGATAGATAGATAGATAGATAGATAGATAGTAGATAGATAGATAGATAGAGATAGATAGATAGATAGATAGATAGATAGATAGATAGATAGATAGATAGATGACCATTATGAGGATGACTATGATTACTAAATAAATATAGATGTCAGTGCTATTATTAAAACGCTACAACGCCATTTCGGATACTTTTCGTTTGACAGCACTGAACACTAGGTTGCATATATTAATAGATAGTAATTAATCTTGATTACTAATCAGGATAAAAATGAGCAGTAGAAATCCATTATATGAAATTATGATCTATAATCTGATCGTAACTATATACCTTGAAATACCATCTATACAATACATGTGCTTCTACACTATGAGCTTGCGCCCATAAATTTCAAATAAAGTTGTTAGATTCTTTATTATTTACTTACTATTACCAATTTCCTATACGTCAGCGTGATAATGTGCATCGCATCTGCAGATTTTCTGAGTTTTAACGTGATCAACATGCACTTTCTCATCATTTAGCGACAGGCATTTTTTTACCCTGTAGGGCTGCTTTCCCGCAGTAGAATTTAGAAAAAACTCTTCGGGAAAAAAATCCAGCAGCGCAATCATACAAACTGCAAGCACATGGAAGGGTTGTCGTACTGTACATGCCACTAGAGTGCAATTAGCGAATAGATGATCGTTGCGCTACAATTAACTTTTGAAAAATCACCCCATGCATTTTCAGCGGATCCACGAAAGTGTCTCGGGAAAAACATCCAGCCGGCGAATTCAAACTAATCGCGATGTACAGCATAAGAACGTTGTCAGCGTTTAAGTCCCTTAGTGCAATTTGCGAAAATTAAGGCATTCTTCAGTAATCAATTTTAAAGAACGCTCTCCATAGCGTTACGCCGAGCGCTTCCCCTTAGGGTCGACTTTGCCGCAGCACTCTATGTTCCCAGATTGCTGGACATGACTGCCTGTGCGGATACAGCATGACACGTTTTGCGCAGAGAAAAATGTTTCAAAAATCGCACAAATATCTGTTCAGAAACAGTTTTCTCCTGCTCAAGTTAAACTAATGGTAATTTTCTGTCAAGTTTGGTAGGATACTTTTTTTTTAATGTACAAGCAAGCAATAAGCTGGTACGCGGTCTATTGCAGTGGTAAGATTCTGATTCATGTCCACATATTTAAACTTCCGTATTTTGCGAATACGCGAGGCTCTCATCTAAACACTTTTCTTTTTATGATACTGAGCGGGCCATGCATAAATGTTTCTTTCTCACCGCGGCGTAAGGAACGGTAGACACGATTTCAGAACAGATCCAAACACACGTTTTACCAGAGGCGGTGTTATTCTTTTACCGTGGCATGTATCAGTATCACGAAATTAGGTTGGCAACTATGGACCTTTTCTTTTGACTGTATTTTTTTATGATTCACAAAAGAAAGGTCACTATAAGTACGTCTACCTTTCGTTGGGGCAGTGCTTTCCCCACTTGAGTATGCGGCTCTCCAGGCAGAAACTACACGAACACTTTCACGCGGTCCAAACTTTTATGAAAATCCTGTAGACAAGAAAGGGTAGGCTTTTCTGCACGCGCGAGTTGGGCAATTCACGATAAAAAAAAGAAGGTTTCTAAACAAAATCGGAAGAAATAAACGAAACACTCTACTGAAAGGCGGGAAGTTTCAGAAAGAAACTGGTCATCCTTACAAAGATTTTTTTTCTTTTTTTTAGCAACGAGGTGATGCGGCAGAAGGAGATGAAAGAGACGCTGCAGCAAACTTTTAATTACTCAGCCATCAACCAATGGTCTAGTACGCTTCGACAGCCTGAGTAGTGTTCGGCGACAGAAGACTTCTGAATAGCAGCAGATACTTGAACTCATGCGCGCCGTCTTAAAGACTCGGGAAACGAGAGGGTGGCTTTTCGCGAATACACAGTTTCAAAGGCGAAGTCGTGAAAGAAGGAGCTCCCCCTCCTCACCTCAGCTCTTGGCTTCTTGTCCACGGCCGCTTAAACCTCACTCGGGCGTCGCTTTGCTGCAAAGGAGCTTCTTCGCTTTTTCAGCTCTCGTGGAAGCGTCTTTTGTGGATCGTGAAGCACATGCGACGCTGTAGATTAGTATAGCATGCGGCCGGCATGTGCCTCGTCCCTTGAACCCTTAGCAAGGCGCTTTCGTCGTATATTCTAACTAGCTTAGCGGATGTTGCAACAGCTTGCAGGCACTACAAAAAGCTTCAAAATGGAGATGAGCGGGAAGTGAAAGTTTCAGCATAGCTGGCTCTCAAAAGGCAGTCTGTCGCCGCGTTCCACATTGGCGCGAGGATTACAGTGCAAATACGGCGATAAGTGACGTCATTGTGAGAGAAGAAAGTTAGCCGCGCAGCTAGTGCGCCTAACTTTAGTATTAAAGTTGGATTTCACAGTTGAGTTTTATCTAATCACGGGAACGGCGAACATTTCGTCTTTTTTTTTTTTGTTGTTTTGGTTTCCCTACATTTCGCACTACGAAGGAACTGTGGGAAAAAAGGAGGATATCTTGCAGCTGAAAACTTTGTGACGATTCCCCTTGCTCAGCAAAAGTAGTTAGTCAGCAAATGGGTACCTTTTCTCGTGTTCTTGCTCAGCTACACACCTTTTCTTTATTTTTCATGTAGCCACGTAACAGAATGTGAAACTTAAATTATAGATAAGTAAAAGTCACCTTGGCAATTGAAGAAACTCGATAAGACCTGATAAGACAGCACGGTGATTGTGAAGCAACGAAAAGCTTTCATTGTGCGTATGCATGCATGTATGCATGCATGTATGTATACAGTAAGTATGTATGTATGAATCCGTGTATGTACGTACAAACGGACGGACAGATGGATGGATGTATGGATGGATGGATGGATGGATGGATGGATGGATGGATGGATGGATGGATGGATGGATGGATGGATGGATGGATGGATGGATGGATGGATGTAGGCACCCACGCACGCACGCACGTACGTGGACCCCTACACTCCCCAATCAACAGCCGGATGATTGTAGAGTAAAGGGGTTTTCAATTACATGCGAGTCAAAATGCTCAGAATAACCATTTAGTGCAGTTTATTTACACCCATGAAACCACGCCAGTCATCTATCGCTCATAGCCACGAAATAACGAAGTCGCCACACTTTTCAATCGACTTCTCGAATAATTTGTCCGTACTTGAGTAAACACAGCTAACCTAAGTGGTGGAGGCGTGTTCAGATCAGATCAATTAACTTTATTGATTGCCCTGCGAATTGATGGGATGGGCCTGGATCCCGCCTAGGCTTCGGCCAAGGGTTGCTGGCCCTTGGCGGCTTCCTTGGCTCGCTGGACGGCCCAGCGTTGTTGCTCCAGGTCCGAGCTGAGCAACGCAGACTCCCAGCGCGCGCGGAGGCTGTCGCTGTTTAAGGCTGCATCACCGCTATTGTTTATTATATCTGGACATCCCCATAGTATGTGCTCTAAGGTGTCTCTGGAGTCACAATGTCTACACTTGTCTGTCGTGTATAAGTCTGGGTGTATTACATGCATGATAGCTGGACTCGGGTAGGATCGGGTTTGTAACTGCCGCCATTCGACAGACTGTTTCTTGCTTAATTTCGGGTGAGGCGGTGGGAATGTACGCCTCTGCAATCTATGGTGTACTGTAATTTCGTGAAATGTGGTCATTCTATCTTCCCACTCCCACTCATCGGTATTCCCTGAGACGGCACTAATCGATGCTCGATCTGTAAGCCCTCGAGCCATGCGGTGCGCCGCCTCATTGCTACCTTCTGACAGAGTGTGAGCGGGTGTCCATATCAGATGGACACTTTTTTCTTGATTATTACCGAGTTTTAGAATTTGAAGTGCCTCTGGGGAGATTCGGCCGTTTGCAAAGTTTCGTATCGCCGTCTGCGAATCACTGACGATCACGTCCGCTTGTGTTTGTGCTATGGCTAATGCGATAGCTATTTCCTCTGCGGTTTCTTATACGTGTGGCGTACTGACGGTAGCACTCGTCAAACGTTTTCCCTCATAATTTATCACCACGGCTGTGTAGGCGCGCTTGTGTCTGTATCTAGCTGCATCTACGAATACGGTGTCCATGCTGTGACCAAATTTCTTTTGTATATCGCGTGCTCTGCTTTCCCGTCTGCCCTGATGGTGGGCGGGATGCATATTCTTGGGTATAGGAAGCACGGTTATCACGCCTCTAATATGTCTGGGCATATCTACTTTGACGCCATGTTGGGTGTGATAAGTAATACCTAGCCGATCCAATATTTGCCTGCCTGTTTTAGTTTTGGATAGGCGTTCGTATTGAGCGATGCGTTGTGCCTCGATTAGCTCATCCAGGGTATTGTGAAGACCTAGCTGCAGTAGACTATCGTTGCTAGTGGTGATGGAGAGTCCAATTGCTTGCTTGTATATTTTCCTGATTAAACAATCTAATTTGTATCTTTCTGATGAGTGCCATCGTAAGTATGATGCTACGTAAACTATTACAAACGCTCGGACTAGTCTAAGCATATTGCCTTCTTTCATCCCGCTATATTTGCTGGCGATGCGTTTAAGTAGCCGCATGATTTGAGACGTTACATCGTCTAATTTGCGTATGGTCTCTCCATTATGGCCGTTACTTTCAATAATGAGTCCCAACACTCTGATCCTGTCCACCTTGGGTATAGGTTTACCATCCGCCGTAGTGAGGTGAATTTCCAGGTTGTTCTTTTCCTCGTAATTGCGTGGTTTTCGGCCACGTCGTGATGGTTTACAAATTCTCAGATTTCTCTGCCGAACACGCCAGCCCGGTTCCTGATAAGTATTGTTCGACTGTTTCTATCGCACGTTGTAATGTATTTTCAACTTGTCCATCACTGCCATCGCTCACCCATAAGATAATATCGTCAGCATAGATGGTATGATGGAGGCCGTCGATTTCCTGTATAGCTTTGCTGGTAAGCCAATCAGAGCAAGATTAAACAGCATCGGAGAGATTACTGACCCTTGGGGCGTACCTGCGCTTCCGAGCTGTAGTTCCTCGGGCACAATGTCTCCTATCTTAATACGTGCTTTTCGGTTAGTTAGGAAGTCTCGAATATAGGTGTATACTCGCTGGCCTAGGCCTAGCTCTGTTATTCTGTTTAATATTGTTTCGTGCGTAACACTGTCAAAAGCTTTCTTTAGGTCTAATCCTAGAAAAGTTTTGGTGTTTCGACATGTGTTATCTATGATTTCATGTTTAAGTTGGAGCATTGCATCCTGTGTCGATAACTTTCTCCGGAAGCCCAACATGGTTGGCGGAAGAACGTCGTTGTCCTCGAGATAGTTTGTTAGTCTTGTTAGGACAACGTGTTCCATAAGTTTGAAAGGTAAATTTAATGCTTCTGGGTATTTCTGATTTCCCGAAATGCAAACTATAAAGAAAATGCATGAGCGAGTGAAAATCGAAAAAACACGCGCGGAGGTATAAATATTACAGTCTCTCATGAGAGGCGCGTGAACAATGCTCGTCTTGTACGCCCTTGCAGCTGCATATATCTCAGCGAGGCAGAAATTTACGCCGCCCAGTATGTGGCACCGAATTTCAACAAACCACCGGAGCTCGTCGGCGATCGCGATACTTGCAGGTTTGTATGGTCATTTGATGCGAAAGGACTATAAGAATAGGCGATGGGAACGACGCCAAGGCAACGCCGGAAGAAGCAGTTACCATGGTAACCGAAGCTCAGCAAAAGGCACGGCTGTCTTCGCACGCTCACACGCCATCACATAAATTGGGAGGCCGTAAAGACAGCAACATAACAGCGACCCACAAGACCCGTCTGCGGGTGTTTCTTATATGCGTCTTGGAAGGCTCTTCGGCACTGTTTTCTAGCGAACCTTTGATCAACGAACACAACCCAGGAAGCATTTGAGGAATAATTGAGTTACAGAATAGGGGCAGAAAGCGTGGCAGAAAGCAGGATAGAAACGACAGAAAGAAAGGCGCGGAGACATAGCTAACCCTTGTGCAATCACTTTCACGCAACCATGGTCGCCAAAGAATGCGCCACCCGCCGCGGTGGTCTAGTGGTTATGGCGCTCGACTGCTGACCCGAAGGTCGCGGGATCGCATTCCGGCCGCGGTGGCTGCATTTCGATGGAGGCGAAATGTTAGAGGCAGTGTACCTAGATTTAGGTGCACGTTAAAGAACTCCAGATGTTCAAAATTTCCAGAGCCCTCCACTACGGCGTCCCTCATAATCATATCGTAGTTTTGGGACGTTAAACCCCAACAATTATTAAAGAATGCGCCAGATATATGGCTCCAGGAGAACTTGGGTTATCGTCGCTGAGCAATAACCCCACTAAACTGTGCACAAATATCCGCAAAAACAAGAGACAGACTGGGTAAAAGTAGAGCTGGGATGACCTAACTGATCGTATCAAATCCGGACCAACAGAATCATTACGCTCCATGCGTAATGCATCACGATATCAAGTTTAAATGAATCACTGCATTGTTTTGACCTGTCGCAATAAATGACTGATATTCGTCGCTCAGCTGACACTCCGGACGCCTCACGTACTGTCGTTCAAGGCAGACCATGACATCAGTCCGTGTGGGAATGAGTTCTCAAGCGGGAGACGGCTGTACGTGAGTGCACGGATTGCCATTCAGTGCTTATCGAATCATCTTTCTGACTTTTTGTTTCTGCATACTTGCCTTAACGTAGATGACTGTGGTAACCAGGTGGCAGCTCCTTCGAATAAAGCCAAGGAAAGAACGAGAAAGGACGCCGATGAACAGGGGTGAACAGTAACATTGTGGCACTCTATCGATTCCGTCCTCGCCGATGTCCTTTTTCCTGCGGCAATCAATAAAGAGCGGTCTCTCTTTTTGTCCATCTGTACAGAGGCGTGCACACGCGAGGAGGGGCGGGAGGCAGCGCCCCCACCCCCCCCCCGCACAGTCACCTAAGAGGCGCAAAATCTTCCCCATACATTGACTTAGTAGGGGGGGGGGGGGTCGCTGCGATTAACCTTCGCCTCCCCCCTCCCCCTCCCCTGATGGGGAACCCTGCGCATGCTGATGCATCTGTACATGCGACGGCATGTCACTAGAAACGCAGGGGACGCCTTTCCTGGACCAGCGACCATTATCTTTTCGTTTTCTCGGTCTCCGCGTAGTTCCTCTGTCTCACAAATGCATCCCACAGGTTCTCAAGAAACTGTAAATTAAATGTTTACGAAAGTACTACATATTGTAAAAGGAAGTTAGTATACTTTCCCGAGCTGGCACATCGAGGAATACATTTCAGAAGTGCAGAAAATTTTCAATTCTGCATGTGTATCATATACATGCACACATACAAAGGCACGCACGAACATACATGAAGTATGGTTGATCCCCGGGCCCCGAAAAAAATTTCTGGCTACGCTACTGAGGAGGGAGACAGGAGAGGCTGCCTCGCGCACGTTTCAAAACTCCACTTTTTGGCGTGGCTTACTCAGAAGTGTCAGAAAAATAATGAGATATCTGTAGCAACATGTATACTGCCAATGAAATGTATGGAACGGTTTGGAATCAAACTAACGTTGGTTACCAATCCAGTGCTGTACCATGACAACGGTGCTTTTATATCGTGTCTTTGCAAAAATGAGTCAGCGAAGGTGAGTGATCAGCTGCCCTTTTACTGCTCCATGCGTTACATGTGAGGCTTAAAGGGGTCATGAAGCACCCCTTGGGCTGATTGAAAAAACACATCCTGCGGAAAGCTGACACGGCTATGAACTGCTCTGCCAAATATTACAGTCGTGCGCGCCGCGTAATGGCCACAAGCGGAGCGCGAAGTTGCCGTTTCCCCAGGCACCCTCTTTTCAAACAGAGGCCGGTTCTCACTCTCGTCGGTGGGCGGGGCGTCTGTCCGCTGTACGTCGCAAGAGACATAGCATGCTTATTGGCCGATAGCCGACGTAAATCGAGAGCGGCGTTCGGATCAGATGCGCTTCTTGCCGCGGGGTGCCGCCACTTGCCGGCGCCGCACTCCTCAGTACACGGTAGCCGCACTCGCGCAAGCGAATCACAGCGGGAGAGCGATCGCGTTTCATGACGCGCGCTGGCGTAACTTCTTTCCCCATGCCATCCCTCCCTGTCTAGCTTCCAGTGCGCTCGTCGGCACGAGAAAAGAGAGAAAGCGCTGGGAGCGTGCGCCAAACCCCTGTAACTCCGCTGATTCTTGACGGATTCGAGAAATTTTTGCGGCAATCGATTCGGGAGGCAGTACACTCCGATACTGAGGCCATTAGATCATTACTTGGAAAAGTGGTTCATGACCCCTTTAAGATTGAGGCAGTGCTTGTTTAATTCTTCATCTATAGAATAGGGTGCCGAGCCAGTGATAGTTACAGCGGTATTCGCAGCAGGCCGAGAAGCGAAATAATCGGTAGAGTGCAAATTTCGCATCGCATGCTAAATAAGCGAATGTAACTCGAACTAGCGAGGTCTCTGGTATAAAGCGAATGCGCGCATCAGAGCTCAGCATACTCCCACGCTAAAAGAGAGAGGCGTTACGGAGCCGCTGCCCATTTGCTCGCGATGTACTGAGTAAAGAATGACTGATGTGTAAGCAAAGGACAGCTGCGAGTGGAGTAAAAAACACGACGCGTGAAATAAAGAACGTGAAGCGCGACTGTAATCCTACAACACCAAGCACATATACCGGCCTACACAAAGGAGGGAAGAACGCATTTCGATGGAGACCCTCCCCCAGGCGCGTATTTATCCAAAGTTCATATTATACGCCATCCAAATGTGCTCACTTCCTAATGCACTCTTCCGCGAGCGAGCTGCCATCAGAGCATGTACAGCAACACTGAGCTCCAACCCTGAAGCATGTTTACCGCCTGTCGGCCCTCGTTTCCTGCAGTTGCTTAAGAAATCTACACTGCACCCACTTCCGTGTTTCCATCCGCAGTTTTCTTTTTCCGTGAATGGTGGGGAAAAGGGGAGAAAACATGGCGAGCAAGCCTCTTCATTTTTGATATTTTTTATCAGCATTGTTACTAATGAAAACATATCGCTATCTCTAATGGAAGACGGCTCATGTCTGGGGAAATATGGGAGCACCCTCTACGGTGCGCGCGTTGCTTCCGGGAGGAAGAAGAGACCCGGAAAAGGTCTGTATGCGGGCTGTGCACTGAAAGGAACCGACTTCACGGTAGCCATATCCGATTGCTCGCCCACACGCCGGGCAGAAAGAGCGGATACAGGCGTGCTTTCAGCTTGCCTGCTCCTATCGCTTTCTGTATTTTTCCTGATGTACTTCTTGTTGTTCCGCACGTCCACTGATGATTCGGCGAGCCGCGACAGCAGACCCTCCCCAGTGTGTGGCCATGGTTACACACTTACCCTTGGACGTTATCACGTACACGCCTATAGGGAAATACACGCCAACGCAAATAGCGGTGTAGGTGAAAATGTTCGGGACTTGTTTTCGAACAGCCTCCTCTGGTCCCATCGATGTCCGAGAGAAAATAGCTTGCAGGCAAGCTCGTCGATTCGGAAAGCAGCCAAGGGAATACTGAGTGTGTTTTCGTATCCGTTGCTCTAAGAGAGTGGGGGTAATGGCGATCTGATGAGGGTAACTTCCTGGGCAGGTTGGTGTCGCTAAACATATCGTAGTAGCGCAAAACTCGAAAATGAAAGGAAACAGAAGAAGGAAAGAAAGACAGGCCTCTGGTTACACGAGGTTACAGGAAAGGGACGCTAATTCCAGTTATTGCTAAGTTACCTTTCTATAATACAAAAAAAAAGTTAATATTACCGGGAGAGCAGACTCGCTAAGACAGCAAATGGAGGAAGAAACGTGGCAACGCCGCCTTGTGCGAAACAGCTCACCTTAACGTAGATTTGACTGCTTCTGGTTAGGCTTGGTTTGGTTTACGGGGCTTAAGTTCTCAAAGTGACTCAAGCCATGAGAGATGCCGTAGTGAAGCGTTCCGGATAATTTCGACCGCCTGGGGTTCTATTCACGTTCACTCACATCGCACAGTACACGGACGGGCCTCTAGCATTTCGCATCCATCGAAACGTGACCGGCGCGGCAGGGATCGGACCTGTTCGTTATCGGTAAAGATCGACATAATTGCATTCTAAACGAACAAAAGATGAACCTGACTTTTACAGAATTACAGCAGCGCCAAAGCAGCCAAAATATAAGAAAACTGATAATCCGTGACTGCATACTGGCATAACACTGTTGGCGCTTTTGCGCGTAAGTAAGTAAGTAAGTTAATAATAATAATAATAATAATAATAATAATAATAATAATAATAATAATAATAATAATAATAATAATAATAATAATAATAAACGATTCCATTTGTTAATATTTCCTCCACGATGAAAATCATACCGCCAGATTACTTAATTATGTAACTTTAATATAACCCTTTGGCCTTATAAGAATTCCGTACTTCCATTTAGCGAACCTTTCGTGACAGGAGAATTCAACAAACTACCTGTACACATGCCAACAATTGCCGACATTTTTTTTTTTTTTCATCTGTCTCCGATGACACCCTCCTGAAAGTAATAGAACTTTTATTTTGCTAGTCTGCCTGAGTGAGTGCATAGGAATTGAAAACCAGCACATAATGAAGCCAAGGAAGGACGTTATTTGTAGCGTTTTAAGTGTGTTGCAGTAATTGTGATATAGATGTGAAGAAAGTAAAGTGGACGACAAGACAACTTGGCTTGGCTTCGTTATCTGCTCGTTGTGATTAAGGTTGTGTCAAACAAAGAAACGAGCCCTCAATTTCTCTTCCTTCTATAGAAAGTGGAAACACGGCGAGCAATCAGAAAGTTGTGACAGAGCTTTGCTCGTAACGCTTTAATGATGTGGGCCCAGAAATGTTTAATCAATGTTGCCCATTTAATCTGGAGCCCTTGTCGTTCATGTTCGCTCCGACTGTCGCAATAGTCGGCCTAAGTAGTATACTGCACGGTGACTATGTAGGGCAAACGAGAGTCCCGTGTTACTTTTACGGCGTTACGAAAGCCACCTCGTAATTACGCTACAAAAAAAATCATAATGACACAGAAAAAGACAGACAGCTGCTCTATTCGTAACAACGATTCCTTTCATTATGAGATGGCTATCAACGGGAGGTTCTACTTCACGACGTGCTGAAAGGTGATTGCCGGATGAAACGTAACTTCCAGTGGAAACACCCTGCCTTCGATAACGTGCAATATCGGAACAAGTTTAGTGTCTCCTAAAAACAAGCGCAGTGAGGCGACGGAGAGAGAGCTGGACCGATTGTCCGCACGTACGGACAAGACATCTACGTCAATAAAGAAAGAAGAAAAAAGGACGAGTGAGTCGCTAGTTTTGTAACACAACTTGCGAAGATTCGTTCGCGAGTCGCAGGCGCTAACGCGAGCACACGCACGGACCAGAATCGTTTGCGCTCTTAATGACTCCCGGTCCAGCAAATGATTCCCCCGGCGATTGCTTTAGTGTAGAAGACAACGAGGAAATGCTACAAATACGGCTTCTAACGGGATAACATGTAAAAGAACATTAGCTCTCAGAAGGTCACATAACGCAACCGTGTTCCTAGACTTTTCTTTAGGATTTGATGGCGTTAGGTACCCCCCCACGTGAAAAAGTTTTTACTTCCAGCTGGATTATGGAACCGGAAATTTTGCCCAGCTGGACCTTTTTCTAGCTGGGAAAGCAGCTGGTAAAAAATCCAGCTGGATTACATTTCCAGTTCCATAATCTAGCTGGAAAGCAGAAAGGCTGCAGCTGGGAAAAAAATCTAGCTGGAAAAATTTCCAGTTCCATAATCTAGCTGGAAATGGAAATATTTCCAGCAAATATTTCCCAGCAGGAAATGGCAAAATTTCCAGTTGCAATTCTTCATTCCCAGCTAGAAATGGAAGAATTTCCAGATTTCACCTCGCTGCTACATCGCATGCGTCTTAGCATGGTTCCTACAGGAACTGTTCGTCCAGTGAACTGCACACAGTCAAAGAACATGGTGGTGAAATTTAACAGCATTTATTTAAACGCTTGTAGCAAGTGTTGGAACATATCTCGAGATGTGGAATGAGTCCTTGTACACCACCTGAAAAGAATATTTATACATAGTGAGGGAACATCAAAACCACAATGACCCATAAAACGCAATTCTAGTAAAAGTATAGTTTTACCAAATCACATGAACAGCATCAATACCGCTTTCAAAAACAGTACCACAATACAAAGTCAATGCAGTGCAAAGCAAAGGTGAGCAAGATCTGATGAGCACTGCGGTTTATACTGTAGGTGCTATGTAACGATTATTTATATCGACCTTCACCAACTCCAAATAGACGTCCAATGAATTCACTCGAACATATGTAATTATTGGCGTTTATTGCATAGACGCATGCGCACCATTAGGTACAAGCATTGCACGGCACAGGGCCATTGGAGACAAAGGCTCAAACCGGCCTGTAGTGTACTTTGCGCATATATAAACATTACACACAGCCAGGTAACATGACACTGTGATAACGAAGCCCACAAACATTCGGGACAAATGTTCACTTACACTTGAAATATATAAGTGCAACTTACCTCCAAATGGAACAATCAGAGCTGAGAAAATCGCTGTCCCTTGATCAACGCTGGTGTATCCAAGACATCGCACATAGTACGGCAATAAAAACCGCTCGAACATGCTGGTCATCACTCGTAACACTTTCCAGAGATAAACCTGACCAAAAATAACTATTCCATGTAACTGTCACACAGATATTCATCAAGGAAACACCCTAGACTAGCGAACACCGAGCACACACACGTACAGATATCACCACGACTGGCCGCCATGTGCTGTTCGAAACTGTGGCTGACTGCGGCGACAGAATAATTTATACGGTCTATTGGACCGTTGTCTTTAACGGTATTAACCTTAAAAAAGGAATACAATTTTTGTATACCGTATTCATAATACAGAGTAGGTTATTATTTAGCATTAACGTCATAAGTCACCGAGAAATGATACGAGAATAGAGCTACTGAGATGCCAACAAACATCGCGACAGTGCGGCGTTTTTCATGGCCGCGGCGTCGGACAGAGCAAGTTAGCAAAGTTCACTGCTATTCGATCGTGACAGTCCATGACGAATGTTGAAAATAAGGCTCCTTTTCACATGGAAGTAACTAATATTGTTCAAACACTAGCTATTGGAGCAACGGCTCAATGAGCAACTGAACAAGCACCTGGTTGTAATGCCGTGTCGACCGGGCGCACGACTACTGAAAAGGTCAAATAAAAGTTTATTTTTTAATTATTTTGCAACCCAGCCGTACGGGGCGCGGAAGATCACAGTTGCAAAATGAGTCAGTGGGAGAAGGGGGGGGGGGTTATACGCATGCAATATGCAGCGTGTGAATACGCAATATGCAGGTGCCTTTTATTTCTACATGGCAATGTTTCAATAAGTCGTTTAGCCTGCAGCCACATTGAACCTCTTCATCGCGATGTTTGCTTTTCAAATATGCAAGCCTGGAAAAATCATGCTCGCATAAGTCGCAGAAAACTGCAACAGAAACTTTACAGCCACCTTTTATGAGGAAGAAACATAAGTCAGCTACGTCGCAATGCAAACATGTTATGCGGTGAAGCATACCAAAAACCAGAAGGGGCCGCTGTCATGGGACATAGTGTGCCCTCAAAAAACTTTTTTTTTTTTGCAAGCTTGGGTTTTGCAGACCCCCCATAATGACCTCGCGGACCCCCATTTGAGAACCACTGTTCTAAGTCATGTCTAAATGCACGGTCTGCATTATACATTTAATATGCTGTCACTTGTATGAAGATCAATCTTTGGGCGGATGGAATTCCTTTTGTCAACTATACCACTTCCTCGCTCAAACAGGAAAACTGCATGCTGAGCAAATTATTTCCCAACTGAAGCCGGAAAAATTTCCAGCTTGAAATATAACTTCCCAACTGGAACTGGAAACTTCAAGCTGGAAATGGCTTTCCAGCCGGGAATTATTTCAATATCCATGCTGGAAATACCATTTCCAGCCTGGAATGGGTTTCATTCCCTGCTGGAAATGCCATTTCCAGCTGGGAATGGAAAATTCCCAGCCTGAAAAGCCGTTTCCAGCTGAAAACCAGGCTGGAAACCCGATTTCCAGCTGGGAATTCACATCCCATTTTCATGTGGCCATATTGAAGTACATCCAGCAGCCTCCGTCATGCTGCTAGAGATAACAAGACAGATAACACTACGCTTTTCCACGTACCTGATGGACATTGCAAGAAACTTCGATGACGTTAATGTATGACCACTATATTGCCACTTCTGGCGACACTTGTTTCTCTCGGCGATTCTCTTTTCGCCACTGTGCATTCATTTCCATTATAGCTGACAAAAAGGATATTGCCAGTCCCGCTTTGTGTGGTTGGGAATATAGAAATTGGGTGTGGACATATAGCCCTCAGAAGAACCAACCAGTCATTCATGAGGGTGAAAAACAAAACAGGCTATACCTCATCTTTAGGTATCGCGGCACCATGCCGCCAATTTCTTACAGAATAGGTGCCCTCCTAAGTGACTTGAAATTTCGTTCTGCCCAGCACCGGACCGGAAGCACGCTGGTACCTATTGTGCTGGTAGCTGCGCCCGCCGCTACCGGCACAATAGGTACAAGCGTGCTTATTTTACCGGCGCAGCTACCGGTACAATAGTTACAGCCGCGGCGGACGCACGACCATTTCACTAAGGCTGTGGCGGACATGGTACGTCCAAAGACTTTCACAGATATTAATGGGTCATCTTTTGAGATGAAGCCCGTACACAATCGAGCGCATGGTCGCGGCATATTCTTCTATCCATTAGAAAAAAAAAAAAACCCCAGCGGGTTCGCGGCGGTACTGGGAACCGGACCCAATACAGTCCTAATCAGAAACGCACGCCGCACCACCGCACCGCTGCGGCACAGCTTTCAAACCAACGAAACATTTTTTTGGCACAATACCAATTATCAAAGTGTGTTTAGCTGGGCTTGTTGGTACACTTGAATATTAGGGCGAACTGCGCGAAGATGGAATAAGAAAGGACGCACGGACGCAGTACGTCACTTTTCTTATTGTCCCGTCTTCGCGCTCTACGCCCCGACCAACTACGGAACATTTATCAGGGCGCCAACATATGTAACTTGCAGACCCCTTAATGTGCCTCCGATGTCAGCTTGAAATGGACGTTAAAGAAGAAGAAAAAAAAACGATTTTTCTCGTATTAGTAAATTAAAGTTTCACAATACCGAAAGCACCACTCTTACCGCGAGAAGACGCTTTGTAAGCGAGAAAACGCGCGCAAATAAAATACAGGTGGCGACGCCGCGATGTTCCCGCACCAGCTCGCCGCGACGTCACAGATTTTGACGACGCCTGCTAGATGTTACGTAATCGCTAGTCGCTATAAATTATCTACATTGTGTTATGCAGGACACAAGGTATTAACATAGCACGTTTCAGAAAATTTCATTGAACCAATGTGGCCAGAATATGCAAACAAGACTGAAATTCTTGACGTCACATTGACGTTCACGTGATACAGTTGCGGCGCGAAATTCAACCATGAAACTTTTACCTCCATTTCTTATTCTAATAATTAACCTATAATGGCGAAATTAATGACTATAGGGTTATGAAAGAATAATCTATCTGTCTAAACTGATATAATGTTTGACTTTAGTGTCCCTTGAACACTTTATAACAGCCTTGGTTTAATTTGCGTAAGTGACGAAAGAAAGGCGGACAGCGCGATCAGGAGAGCACGTGTGTCCCTGAAATTAAGTGCTTTCAATACTCTGTGCTATACATCGGGATCAAAAGTTGCCGGAGTGTGGAAAGTCAAATAAGGTGCAGATTAACACCGCTGCGTCGCGATACAGACACACCGGAGAGTGCATACGGGCCAAAGCAGGACGTAGATCCATTGTCCTCGGAAACGGGCGCGCGCGCCCTCTCTTGACCTTTCGTGGCCACGTTTCCATTTACACAGGCCATTTTGGCGGTCGCTACCGAGAAAAGTGAAGCTAATTAAATCCCCGGCCACAAAATCTCCGCTGGTTGCTGGGCGTGTATATGAACGCACGCGACGCGCACCTCTCTCGAGCTCCAAAGGGCAAGCGCATAAACTAAACGACTTGCTCCGCGCTTAATTAATAAACCGATATCCATCGCGCGGAGTGAGCGCCGGAGCGTGCCACCATCGCCCCTCCCCCTCATCTGCCCGCTCTCTACCACCAAACAAAGCCCGCACGGCACGGCCTACGCACTCTCGAACTAAATGACCCTACAGCTCTATGGAAGATAAAAGGCGGCATCGGCACCTGCGCTCTCAAGATGGAAGATAAACTGCTTGTCCTCGTGGGGAGACCCGACGTACTTCTAGCACAAATTAAATTGATGGACGTAATTTCGGCTACACTTCTTCGTGACCAGGTGAGGCACGCTGACGCAGAGCAAATGTTGACCAGGTCAATCCTCCTGATCGGCGGCGAAGCCAGGGGAGGGGGGTTCAAACCCCCCTCCCCCTCCAGCTGAAAAAAATTGCTGGCTACGCCCCTGAGCCAGATGCAACGCAGTCATGCACTTTCACCTATTTCTATAAACAGCTTTGCTTTAGCGTGTTTCACTGCAACACAGACGCGTCATACGGAGAAGGATATTAGCAGAAATTACCCGCTATGCAGCGAAGCGTACTGCCTGGCGCCTATATATATTATATCGAGTGATCACTATATCGTACTGCCTGGCGCCTATATATTATATCGAGTTATCACTATATCAAACTACTCTGTGAACTCGCTCAAATACAATATATCCAGGTTCAACTGTAATAAGGAATTTAAGTATCATCATTGTATGATCAACATTTTGTTGCTTTACTGAAATCACATGCAGCACCAAACACATCCGTGTGACTAAACCCTGTGTTCAGAAATGGGATATAGACATCACCTGAATCCATGACATGACTTTAACGGCTGACGTCATCATAAAGTCTGAATGCAGCCAGGAGAACAAAATGAGCTTCTTGGAAAAGTCCATGTCGGACATTCCTTCATACGGTCTTGCCAAGTGTATTCATAGCTTCAAGCCAGGGGCGTAGCCAGAAACTTTTTTCGGGGGAGGGGGGGGGGGGGTTCAACCATACTGTACGTGTGTTCGTGCGTGCGTTTGTATGTGTGCGTGTATATATACGCAAGCAAAACTGAAAAATTTCGGGGGGGGTTTGAACCCCCCCAACCCCCCCCCCCCCTTGGCTACGCCGCTGCTTCAAGTTAAACCATATTTCTAAATATGAAGTAAAACAACCCAGTAACGAGCACAGGCGTATCGACCGGGGGGGGGGGGGGGGCAAGGGAGGCGCTAGCCTCTCCTTCTCTCCCCCCCCCCCCCCCGCCCCCAACACCGAGAAAAGTTAGGGTGGCGGAGGCCCCCAACTTTCGACAGTGGTCACTGTCAGCTGCACACTGGGAAACGAACTGTGGCGAAGTTTTTCCTCAACATAGCAATTGATGTCATTCTATACTCAAATTTGTTCTAATCTTCTGCTGTGAAAATTGTCCTCCGTGACTCAAGACCACACACTGTAGGCTCTCTGCGGTGCAGGCCGCCTATGCGACGCTTTCGCGCCTTGCGCTCCAGCATTCCAAAGAAGACTACCCCTGAGAAGGGGCTCTATAACGCTATAGAGCGCTCTGCACATGCATTTATTCTGATTTGCTGGCCTGAAAATTGCATAATCGACGACGCAGATACGGGCGGGAACCAGTAAACGCTTTATATACCGATGAAACGCTCTTCCTGATTCAGGAAATTCTTTTCTTTTATAGAAACGGAATAGCGTCACCGCTGCTCTCTATCCAAGCTGCTGTGGGTCGAGTGCAGAAATGTTAGTGTTTTAGTTGGGCCGAAATGGGAGAGCTGAAGAAGGTTCCCGCTTTAGTCTCCGATTAACCTGCTTCGTCTTGCTTATCACCACGCGCGTTTCTTGCTTCATTTTGATGTATTCGGCCCTCAAAAACTGTCAGCAAAGCTCGGCGCAGATCATTCTGTTAAGATTACGCGCAGAACACGAAGAGACAAGTTTATTCGAGAGCTTGCGCGAGCACCAGCGATAACGCTGGATGGTGTCATGACATGTATAAAAGACGGCGCATTCCAGCGATGATCAGATTACTCGACGGCCGACCACTGTTCTGGTCGCTATCAGTACACAGCGTGTATCTCTTGTATTTTGAGTTCACTTTCAGGGCATAAGTTCGCCCAAATAAAACGTTCTGTCTTTCCCAGTCTTGCTGCAGCTACTGCAGCCTTCTTCACCGTCACAACCACGTGACAGTATGGTAGCTTGCAGCGATTGCGACGGCTTGCAGCAAGGCCGGCAAGGCGGCGAATAAGGCAGTGGAGTCGAGTACATTGGCAAGCCCAGCTTTCAAGCTTGCCCCGCAATTTGTTCTACCAGACCAGGGAGGCGGTCACGGTCCATGGTTTTCTGGACTAAAAGGAGAGTGAATTGACAGCCGGGCTGGCTGGTCTTAATTCATCTTGAATTGACTTCAACAGCGCCAAATACAACTCGGACGGCAAAGAAGCACACACGAGCAGCGCTGTTAATTTCTCTCTGTCCCCCTCTCTCAGCAAGGTTGAGTTCACAGAGTTGTATACGGGCACAAACAGCTCAACATCGTTACACAACTGAAGATATTTATTATGCTCATATAAATACAAATCGCCAGGTGCTATAATTAGCCTCTGCCTGTGTAATCGGCGGGCAGCCTTCTTGAATTACGTTCAGTATAAGACACTTTCCTGCTATTCCGAAAAAGTTTAGGTATTGTTCAGCATAGTAATGGGCGTTTCAGTGTGCATACGTCATTTTAACGCCGTGTGATTTCACGGATTTGTGACGTCGCGCAACAAGCAGGTGATATTATGGCACGCCAAAAATGTTTGACAAATTGTGAGGAACTAATGGCCAAAAATATGCCGTATTGAATATAGTGTGTTCTCCTATTTTTTACATAGTTGCGCATAAGCGGACACTACGCGATTGATCATTTTCACGCCATTTATTGCAGTGCATTAGGTGTGTGCATGACCCCTAAAGTTTCAACCAGTCATAAACAGCTAATGACGAATGTAGAAAATAAGTGTCTTGACATACAGCAGCATGCTACTCTATGTCAAGGTAGGGTAGGGTTACTGAAATTAGGAGCACAGTCAGTAATTCCAAGCCAAGGCAGCATGTTTGGCACAGTCCAGTGAGTAGTTGATCAGACAATGCTAATTACTACACTAAGTGTTTATCTGGCACACTACCAGGCATACCTGTAGCAATTTGCGTGCACATAAAGTGTTTCTGCCCAGGATCTTTGTTGTGCTACACGAGTGCACTGCACATTTACAGTCTTTCTAATGCTCTGAGTTTCAGTTGTTGCTCTTTATAAGTACATCATTCCGACACAGTCATATAAGTTATGATCTCATTTCCCTGTTCTCACTCTTTAGTTCATGTAATGAACAGCTTGAGGCACAGCTGTTTGCAGGGCTCAAGGATGCTACTCTTTTCTTTTACAATGTTTAATCAGCCAAATAAGTTACTGCCAATTGCTGTTCATGCTATTCAGAGTCATCCAGTGCTCATTTTTCTGTTATATTGTCATGGTTGTTTTTAACAGCAAAGTTGTTCCAGCTTGGCGTAAAGTGTGTGGCCATGCCCAAAAACTACCATCACCATGAATGGGTATGTGCCACAGAATTTGGGCAGATCCCACTACTCACTGCTACGGTGTGGCCTGTAATAACCCCGAGAAAGAATACAGAGAGACTTGCTGAAAAAAAAATTGCTCGCGGCGTGGGATTTGAGTCCGCGTACGCTTGATCCGAAGGCAAGCGTCCCAACCTCTCGGCTATCCAGGCCCACTAGCAGAGTATAGCATAGCCTTGTATAGTACAGTGTAGCAAGGGGCTGGGAAAGGGAAGTGAGCGTGATGAGGAGAGATGTGATGGTGAGGAGGAAGGAAAGCAGGAGGGAAGAGAGTAAACCGTATACACAGAAAGAATGAGAAAGAGAGAAACAGAGAGAAAGAAATGCAGAAAAAAAAGAAAGGATGGAGAGAACATCAACGAAAGAGAGAAAAAGAAAGACAGAAAGAAAGAGGAAGCGAGCATCGCATCATCTAGCAACCAGATACCGCACCACCTGGCCAAGCTGCGCATCCACTTAAGCTAAACCACGCCCACCGATGAAGACATCGCTCGCAACCTCCACACTATAGTACACAGCCTGGCTGCATACTCCCAAGGAGGAAGCTGCGCATCTCGAAGCTAGACGTGTCGGTTGACAGAGTGTATGAGCGGCAATGGGCCCGTGCTTCGCTGTGCCAAGCTTTGTGCGACTTAGTACAAGCTGCCTGCAATTTTTTTCTTGCATTTTCGTTCTCCTTGGTACAATCTGGTGATCACCTGTCATATTTATATTAATTTACTTCCGTTTAACGCTTTAAGAGTACTGACATTCTACTCAATTTCAACCTGGTTGGAGTATGTACAAGGTTATGTCGTTATGTGACTTAAAGGGGCCCTGCGACACTTTTGCGACTGCCTTATTTAGCACCGCAAATGCGTGTAGTTATGAATGCCGAGACGAACGCAAAAAGAATTATGCAAATTGGTGCACGAAAAGTGAAGTTATTAGTCCTCAAAGTTCAAAACTCAAGCAGACGACGACGAGAAACGTTTTTTTCGGATTTCACTCTCCCGCTGACGTCAAAGACCGGCTCCAATCACCGCGCGCGTCTTATAAAGACATACCGGAAATGTCACCTCATGGTGGCCTTCACACAGTACATTGCTACACCTCTTTTTGACGGCGTTGTTACCATGCTTACGACAAACCACGTCCGTCAGCTGGCAGACGCTCCCATGATTTGTCGTGTAGTGCACAAAATGAGTCTGGAAGACCTAACAGACCTCGAGCGCGAGCTCTTGCGACGCAGTGATTGATTGCATGTCGTGCACGCCATTGCAAATTGAAAGTGCGTCGCTGAGCCCCGCGCAACGCGAGGATGGCTCCATGGGCCCAGACGAAACGCTAACGCCCGATGACGCGGAAGGCATCGGCCGGTAAGCGTTTAGAATTTTTTTTTTCGTTGACAGCATCGCGCCGAATTGAGCGTTGCGTGTTTCGCAGGTGCCGGTGTGGCCGGTGTCGCTCGATGCCGCAAAAGACAAAACGCGGAAGAGTATCGTTTGATTACCATTCCACAACGCACCTAGCGTCGTGTTCGTTGTTTTGAAAATATATCAGTTAGAAAGAGGAATCATTTGTTTCTGAGAAAAGCATAAAAAGGGGTTTTGCTCCTCTTAGACCTCCGTAGTATGGCCTAGCTACCACCATATGAATATTGCACGTCACGTGTCGCGTCAAGCCAATCAAAAACGAACGGTCTTTGTCGTCACTGTCACATGACATCACGCCACTTCCTGTAACAGAAATAGCCGATGTGTGTCGCCATAGTGCGAAATCAAGGTAGTTTATCCCGAGAATTAAAATTATAACCGCTTCGATTTCGGCGTTGCGACTTGCGAAACAATATCGGTGCATTCCACAGTGCCAGAAGAACCGATGAAAAAGACATGCTCAAATTGTGTCGCAGGGCCCCTTTAATGCTAGCATTTAATTTTTTCTGAGTAATTTCCTCACTGAATAAGAGAGGATTTTTTTTTGTTCATGTGTAGTCTTCAGGTTTCTCTTAAACAAAAATGTATTAGTAAATGCAGCACAGCATAGCTACCATAGCCTTTATAAAACATAATCTACATATTTGAGCACTGTGCTATAATACAGAAGTGGAGTGGATTTTTACAGTGGTTGTCATTGTGCATCAGCTGTGTCGCTTCAGCTCGATTCCCCAGAGCTCTGCACTTTTAGACACAGTTGTCTTTTGTTGTTGCAGAGCCGATGATGATGCCATGTCAATGTTTTCAGAGTCTGGAGAAATCCCTAAGTCAGCCTGAAAAATATAATAAATATTATCAATTAAAATTAGCACTGGTGGTACAGGGAAAAAGCTGCTACAACATTAAGCTACTATGGATGTAAACCAAGACAACTTTGATACAATCTTTTTTGCAAAAGTATGCACCTTACTAAAGATTCGGGACATTTTATTAAAGGGCCCATTATTACCGGGCCCTATTGTAAATTTTGATGATTATTTTTCCAGCAAAAGCATCTTTTTTTCTTCCTTTTGTAAATTCTTAAGTAGTCGTCTCTGAATTGCTTTTATTCTCAAGGCCAGTTAATAAGCTCCACTGTGGTTTCACTAAGTATATGTGCAAATTTAATTGATCATGTCTCAAACCAGAGGAAATCAGAATTTCTTGCTGCAGTAATGTGTGTTAAAGGAATGCGCTCAAACCGCTCGGCTCGCACAATAACGCATTACTCGGCTAGAAAATGCAATTAAAACATTATTTTATGAATTGTAAAACAATCCCACCAGTCAACAAATCCAAATATTTAAGTGTAGTTCAATGTCCTTTGAGTATGTGCCTCAAATCACCTTGGTTCGTCCCTAGCTCGCCCTTTTGGCAAATATCCCACACCAAAGAACAATGTGGCCTTCTTGTATGATACACAAAAAAAAGTTGAAATATGGATGCGGGTAGGTAACTAAGCTCCCAGCAACTGGAACATTCATGCATTCTGTACTGACACCGGAGCTTTCAGACAGAATGCGGAATGTGAAAGCAATTTCAGAACTTGTACTACACAATGACTAAATTTATATGGCCTTTTTCTGTATATAAGTCATTCACGTTATAGCAATGAACTCAACGCTCTTTTACAAAGGGATTGGCTGCAGGGCATCATAGAAAAATAATACTTACGAGATGATCAGCTCACCTGACATGGTTTAAAATAACTCTTCCACAAGGACTTGTGAGAAATTTATGTAGTCTACTACATCACGCCATCTACTTTCACAAGAATTAACAAGAGCTCCATTGGCGAAATTTTGTGCCTAATGGAACTTTGATTATACATCAGCCGGTTATGTGACGACTCGCATTTTACGACGAATTCGCTTGGTCCCGGCAAAATCCCCGTAGAAATAATGTATTAAAAACCTCGATTGTACAACTCAATTTTTCGCTGGTGCCGCCTCCTACAACGCCTCCCTGGGATCGTCCAAGAAAAAAAAAACCTAAGACGACACAGGCTGGCATGCGAGCACAATGCGGCTGGAGGAAAAAAATCAGGAAACCAAGGAACCAAGTTCCTCACGCTGCTATCACAGGCAGCATGAGTCAATGTTTCGACTCACGGGCTGCCATAGCTAGCCAGAGCCAGCCAGAGCAGATTCGTTTTTGTCGCATTGCACTGCTCACCATGCTGTGCACTTCCAGTGCAATCTTTTTTCTTTTTTTTACCTGGCTGGGTGGTTCTGGAGTGACCATTGTGAGCAGATAACATGGCAGATAATTTCAAGGTCACTTTCTAGTATGTCATAACTTTCACTAGATTTCGCTAGAAAGGTGAAAATAAAGATTCGTTCACACCGCCAATAAAATGCTTGGATGTCCTTTTTTCAAATATTTTAATCTACCTTCCTTGGAGCAGTGCAGGTTTGTGCCGCAGACTTTCTCAGGTGGGATGACCATCAACAATGATCATCACTGCCTATATTTTTAGGTCTTCAATTATATGATGCCCGGATTATATGACGATATTGCGTGGTCCGCTGAAAGTTGTATAACCGGGGTTCCACTGTATGTGGGGACAAAAAACACAAAACTGGGCATCCTTCTCGCTTTCATAATTCTGTCATTTCATAATGCTCAGCCCCGAGTTACAATGACACACACAAATCAAGTCGCTCACTTCCTTTTCTTCTTCTTCTTCTTCTTCTTCTTATTATTATTATTATTATTATTATATACATTTTTTTTTGTAGTTAACATGACCTGATGAGTCAGTCCCGATAACAACCCTTAACCCTGAATAGCCGGGTTAAAGATACAAGCACAATGCTGTGTTTCTCTGTACTACCACCTTTTTTTCCCTGCTCACAGATGCTTCCTACATACTGGATAATCTTCACATTATTGTCTCAAGCTTAATCATGTTACTACAATTATGCATTCGTTAAATTATATAGTCCAACAATGAGCAAAATGGGCATATGCTCACAATAAGAGTTGATATGAAAGAATCAACCAAACACAAATAAAAAAAAGTTAATATTCAAAGTAAACATTTGACACGCTAGACAAGTTTTAAAAATGGAAGTACATGTCAAATGTGAATAATCAAGGATGCAGAATTATGGCTCTCAACATATGAAATGAAGCAAGCAATACTTACTTTTGCTGCTTTTGCACTAGATACAGGTGAGAAAAGTGCTTTCATTAGTTCCACATCCTCCTGTTTCGAAGACTGAAAAAAAGTTGCGAAAGAAGATCACATGTAGATCCAACAAAGACACTCCAACGTACAAAACAGGATATTCAACATTCAGGTTACTCACTGACAAGTAAAACACAAGCAGATACTAGTCTGAACATTTATCACACGAGATATTGTCCAAATTATTGACTCTTCAACATCTACCTGCAGTGACCCAATAAATTCTAGAACATGGCATAAACATCTACGAACTTACCTACAAGTCATTACAATGGGTCAATTTTTTTTTTGAAAGGATAAGGACAATCAAGATTGCTGAGTTAAAGTTAAAAACTTAAAATTCTGGTGCTTTACATGCCAACACCAAGGGATTTCCATGCCAATGTTACAACAGTTCTACATAGACAATATATCTGGTTATGACTATACAATGAAGACCCAAAGAACTAGCAACAATTGCAAAGGCAGCATAGGTTCCTACAGAACGTCCCTTTTCCACATTTGAATTCTGCCCCTGTAGACATAGGAGTCATGTGTAACAAATGAATTCCGAGAGCCTGACATGTTTCTGTAGCGTTATTCACATGGATTAAATTGGCCAACCAACACCTCGTATCTTACCAGAGCTAAATATTGAGTGGCCGGCTGACATAGGAGTTCCATGGTTTGGCTTCTAATGCACCACACAAACCAAGTGTAAACATTTCATAAGCATGCTCTCATTTGTAGTCTTTGCACACATGTAACACTAACTAGTACTGCTTATTCTATGCCAGATAATCAGCACGGCTGACATCCAAAACTTATGACTCAAATTTGCCTTTCCACCTCCCCAAATTTCATTGCGCCAACTCCAGTGGCTCTCCCATTAAGTTTTCAATGACCAGCACAGAAACCAACAGTTGTAGTGATAGCAAAGGAAACATTCTCCACAGAATATAATCAGCATAACTCCATGCATTAAGCAAGATCTCTGGCTTAATATTGCAATAATATTGTGATTGCCACGGGTGTTTGACATAGAGCGACGCACTGGCAATGATAACTTAGCAGAAAACACAGATATAATTTTGACAAGAGGAGGGTTTTCCAACCTTGTGGTAATTTACCCCCATTATAAATTGAGCCATTTACGTGTGCTCCTAGATTCGCATCTCACTAGAACACTTCTGTCATGGTCATGAAGCATAACAATGATTTTGTGCTTCACAGCAAAACACCATAATTACAGGGCAATCCGCCTTTTTCACGACGCCCCTGCGCATGCGCTCTCCCCTAGCGGAAAAGTCGCGAAACGTCTTTCATCTCGGAGGCTTTGCTTCTGGCAATACCGGTTGTCCCGGCCCCTACCAAACCCCTACCAAAACGCCAGAGGGCAGCACAGGAAAATGAAAGAGGCGGATTGTAGCTGGCAGAAGTTTATATTGTGACAGAGCAGTTAATACGGTTTTTATTAGGTCCTCAAGACACGGCAAAGCGACCACACCCAAGGCACAGATCACAGTCCAGCCGAGTTCCCACAACCAATGATGATGAACATGTATGAAGAAGGATGAGGTGTCTAATGAACGCCTATGATCTGTTAACAGCCTCTTCTTCACGTACATGATCATGGCATAATGCCAATGACAACTCATGGTGCAGAGCATGTACTGTTTTCAAGAAAGTTTCGCCACAAGGGTGAAGCAATGAATGCGATAGCAACGAAGTGCAGTGTTATATGAAGTAAGGCTAGCAGCTAACTCATTTAGCATCCGACATGGCATAACTCAACAAAACGCTGGCGCAAGGAAATACAGCTGCGGCAGTGAGTGAAACAACCTTCATGCTGTCTATCACTTCAATGCAAACTGAGCGCTGATGACACAGCATGTACAAATGTATGAGCCATCTGCTGATCCTTGTCAACAGGGCATGTGTAACTACGCTTGGCTGCTCAAAGTATACAGTTCCTGCCGGAGCAACACAACCACTTGGCCAGGAACCCCCACTGATCCTTTGTGCAACGGAAGACAGCAACTGTGTTTCCTCGCCACTTGAGCCATGATCGTTGGTTGCCCTCACATGCGTTCACTCACACACAGATCATACAATAAGTGGAGTGATGTCACTAGGCTTGTGCGAATAGTAAATTTTAGGTTCGGAGCGAATTCGAAGCAAACAGTGATTTGGTCGAATAATTTCGAATCAAATTCAAATAGTATATGTCACATATAAAGAAAAATGAGCATATCTGTCATGACCCAACTAACCTGCAAAATATTTTTAAAAATTGAAACGAGGCATGTGCAAATGTCATTCTTTTTGGTTAAAAGGGAAGTGGAAGCAACTTTGAAGCAGGGTTTGATTTTTAGTAGAATGCAAGTGATAACCTGTAAAATACGTTACGTTTTAAAATTTACTATGCTTAGAACATATAAGCCGGTATAACGAGCTTCTAGACTTTAAAAATGATGAATTGATGTGAGGGTAATTTGTTCATTTAACCATCAAGTGGGGCTTCGCGGCAGTGCGGATTTCCCCTGGACATGTGTATTCACCATACAGCACCGCTCCACTGCAGTGAAACCACCTTTACAGGGAGTTACATGCGGTTTGTATATGTCTATTCGTTCATTTCAAATATGTCGAAATTTACAATAATTTAAATTCGTTTCGAAGAGAATTCGAATACTGTAATATTCGTTCGAATATTCGAACTGCTCGAATATTCGCACAAGCCTAGTTATAACCCTTGGCCTTTGTACAGAAGATCATTGCAATGGGAAAGATGTGCCTGAAGTGTACATATAATTGATTGCAATGAAATTTCCATTGGCATATTTATTGTGAGCCATACTGCACCATACTGTAATTTAGCAGAGCAAGTAATGGATTGGTTGAATCTGCTGTGATTCCACGTGCCCTTCAGTAATAGCTAATCAAAAGAGCACAAATACTTGCTGAATACGAAGAAGCTGCTTTCTTTCTGTGAACATTCACTACATGCTGTAAGTGTCATGCATGCATAACAGACAACAGCACCAAAAAAATAATACGGATCCCATGCACAAAGGAAAGTGGTTTACGTGAAGCTTTTTTCTGGTGCTTACTTTGACTGATGCTAACTGGCACCAATATCGATGCCAGATTTTGATGCTGCTAGTGGTATTTCACTGCTGTCAGTAACTGTCTGTGGAATATATATGTAAGAACCAACAAAAAGCTACTTACATCAACGCTTCTGCTTTCAAGTCCTGCATATTCGTGCTCTATGCTCTCACTTTTTCGCCGGCCCATTGCTGACCATGGGCTTGTCTTCGCAGAGCTAAATGTATAGAATAATAGCACAGAATCATGTGGTTAGAAAACTAGCGAGACTTCATAACTTACATCTTAAGTTACTTCGAAGTTTTCTTCTTATTTTTTTTCACAACAATATTTTCAGTGTGGCTGCTAGCACCCCGCTGGTGAACTTTCGTTAGTACAATTATTTGATGGCGTGACAGTTGTTTCATTTTATTTTATGCAAAAGATAGCGCAATTACTTCCATGGCAACCTGCTAAAAGTCGCCCTTCATACTCAATGAAACAGAAAATCGGCGTAAAATATCAAATGTGTAGTGCGATCAAGAAAATTTCAGAAACAAGTTTCGTTAGAAGGTTGGACAACATGTTTAAGACAGTGTCAACTGCAAAAAAATTATGGCAGCTTTGCACTAGTGGTGCCAAGCCTGAAGGAAGAGCGGAGCTGAGCGGCCTTCCTTGTTTCTCTTTATTTTTGTCTTTCTTTCTCTTTCTTTCAGTTTCTTGTATCTCTTTTTTGTATCTCTTTCTTTCTATTTCTTTCCTTCTATCTATTTATTTACCTTTCTCACTCTTTCTAACATTCTCTCTTTCTTCCCTTTCTCTCTCTCTCTATTTATTGCTTCCTCTTTTTTTCTATCTCTTTTTCTCTCACCGTTTCTTTCTCTCCTTCTTTGTTTCTATTTCTCTCTTTCTTTCTCTTTCTGCTTTGCTCTCTGCATTTTCTCTTCTTTGTGTCTGTTTCCTTCTATCTCTTTCTCTCTTTGTCCATGTCTTTCTGTCTTTCTATCTTTTCATGTCTTTATTCCCTTTCTGTCTCTCCATTTTTTCTTTCTCTTTCTATCTATTGCTTTCTTTCTTTCTCTCTCTTTCACGTGTTCATTTTCGTTTAACGCTTGCACCTGCTGTACTCGGCAGCAGGGCTTGCCCAATTCCTGTGGCGTATACCTGCCCGAGGTTTCTTTTGTTCACGTTGGACAGATTACGGCCACCTTAAACAGCTCCACTTTTAAAAAGATTGCCTACTGAGGTTCAGGTAACCCTTAACTGCACAATTCTTTTTCCCACTTTTAAACACAAGACAGGTGTACTGCACCTTTTGAGACTATAACTCAATTTCAGCTGGCTAAGAACGTTGCAAGAGAGAAATGTATTGAACGTAGTTTCATTGCTATTCTGCAGTTCACCAAAGCTGCAAATCCTCACAATTACACTTATGCATTGGTTTTGGGAAAGGCATGAACATCCTTTTCTCACCTCTCTGCCATAGGCACATCAGATGTGAATGAAAGGTAGTCCGGAGACAAAATATCCATGTCTGATACTGAACAGCCACCTATGTCTAAACTTGATACCGCAGTGGCTGCAGTCCTCACATCTGAAAAACAAAGCTAGAGCCTCCATAAGCTTGCACGTTAAAAGCACTAGGACTTGGCTAACACTATTACAAAGAGAAATTAAAATTTTGAAATGTTTACTCGGTGCCATTGTGCTCCAGCTTCTTTTCTTTTTCCTATTTTTAACAGCAGAATGGACTTCGAACCTGAACATCACAATAGCGAAACGGCCACCCTGTGGACTTCCCTCTACAGCATGCTTTAGCCTTCTGCTACAGTGCATAATCTCTGTCTGTAATACGTTACAAGTAATGCCACTACCTTGTTCGATAATTTAGAAACATACTCGTTGTCTTTTTGGAACTGTAACGGGTAATGCACTTACGTTCAACATTTTTCGGCAATGTGAGGTGTCGCGTTGCTAGTTACCTTTTCTTCCAATTATTCCAGGTTTTACACATTCCCAGAGCTATCTTTATGTTGCAGCGGTGGATCGCTATTGGCCTGCCAGGTGTTGACAATAGGAGTATCATGTAATGCGTCTGCCTAGCACCTATTTACCATAGGTGCAGACATATTCACTCGCAAGCGAGGCAAGCTGTCCAACAACAGCTTTGAAATAGAGCCATTGCTTAAATTATACAACTTGTAGTAGGTAGAAAGTAGTGTCTGCAATACTACAGCGCTGTTTATTAGGTTTGTTTTCAAAATAAAGTTTGCTTCCATCTGTCTGCAACTGCAAGTACTATATATGTTTCTGGTTGTTGAATTCCTGAGAAAGCGAGGCTGACCCTGAATGCCTTCACATAAACACTTGCAATTTTTGTGCCAATTATATAAGTTAAAGGGGCAAAAAGTATTTGCACTGTGAATATTTTTTCGGGACAGTGCATTTTAAGCATTTTTTTAATGCTAGAAAATCTGCGCATATGTTTTTCACGTTAGTAGGAGCACACTGTCATAATTACTGTAAACTTGTTGAGGGATCAGTGGCGTTTTCTTTCCAGAGAGTGATGATGATGAAATCTCACTTTCGCGATAATGTCATTTTGAGAAATGCCTTTACCATGTGCCACAAAGCTATAACCATCACATGTAACTTTACAGTTAGCTTTAGGCCACTATAACATTGCTAAAGTCCGGCCAACTTGTGCAAAGTATTCTCATTATATTAGGATTTCAGGTAAAATCGTTGTTTGGGCTAGAAGCTTTATGAGAAATATAAATATGAGCTTTATTAAATTGTTATTCTGGGTTCCGGCAGCGAAGGTGCACTGATTAAAATTTGTTACCATGAACCAATGGCAGAAGTAACAAGCATTACTTATTTTTGGTTAGGATAACGTTAACATGTTACCTTTTTTTGTAAGTAACGTAGGGCGGTGACACGTTCCTTTTTTGTTAGCGTAACACGTAACGCATTTAGTTACTTTTGTTCAGTAATACCTACAACACTGGTCTTCGTATTTTTAGCACACACTGAAAGAGGTGAATAATTTGTTTGCCTGTGAATGATGCTTCTTCACTGTGAAACATAAAGCACAACATACTTTCAAGCTACAAAGGTCCACATCACAAATTTGACTGATGCCACACAGAATTTGCAGAGAACTACGCTGCGTACAAGAAAGAGTAGATTCACTTGCCTTCCAAGGTCACTGCAGTGAAAACTCGAGGCTTGTAAGGCATCGCACCGGCCTCAAGAGCTTTGCACACATAGCCGTCCAAAAAGGACATTGTAGTATCAACCTGTCGTGATGAGCATAATTGTCAGCAGCTGCTGCCAGTCACATAACTTTCATAATCCATGAGGAAAGAAAACAAGCAGAATAATTTGTGCACCGCTTAACATATCTCACAAGAAACCGTAAGTTCTGCACGTACACTACTGTTAGCTATGAAGTCATGGTCAAACTGATAAGAGCTATGTAATTTAGATTTCTCAGACTCTGTCCTGAGCCAGAAGACAATTTAGACCACCAGAAAATTGAATGCCCTGTGTGCCAAGAGATGCTCTAGCGCAGTGGTTCTCAGCCAAGGATGTTTGGGGGACCCCTTGTGGACTGGTGCAAGCGATGAGGGACCTCTTGCAGTGAGAGAAAAGGGGAGCGGGTTCGTAAGTTAACACAATATGCAGCGTGAGATAGGGGCCTTTTATTTCTCACTGGCAAAGAATGGTCAAACTGAAGTGCCGCATCAATTTGACTTCATTGGCTTGTCAATAAGTTGTGTGGTCTGCAGCCCCATTCAACCTTTCTCTAGCTATGTTTGCTCTTCAGATATGCAAGCCTAGAAAAAGTACCTATGCTCGCGTTCATATGTTGTAGAAAACTGCAAGAAAAGCTTTAGATCCATCTCATGCAGAAGGAGAAACATAAGTAAGCACCACCACGATTGAAAGCTGTTATGCAGTGAAGTACCAAAAATCAGAAGCGGTCGCTGCCACGGGACATTGTGTGCCTTAAAAAGAAATGCGTTTTCTGTTGCTTTTTTTTTTTTTGAAGATGGGTTGTGCAGACCAACAAAAAAAGGCTTTGCGGACCCCCTGGGATCCACGGACCCCATTTGAGAACCATTGGGCTAGCGAGTGAGAAAACAGAAGTCAGAGGCAAAGAACTCTTTGTCCACACAGATCATCCATGGACGATATTGTGTATTGGTACTGCACATCCAATGCTGCATGCACCATGGCTAGCCCAGTAAACTAATAATACAATTCAGCCCAGATATACTGCATAATTCACTACATCAGACAGTTGTATCATCCCGTTCAAAATCTCATGCCAAGGTATAGCCCTGTACTATGCATATAGTAGCTACTATTCACCTCCATATTTGATATACTGAAAGCTGTGCCATGTTGCACCCTGCCAGTGCACTTCTCCTAATTGGGCTGCAATCACTGGCATATAAACAGAAATGCTCAACCCGATGAAATGCCACCATTTTAGCAGATGCTGCAAAACATGGCACTGAATACAAGATGCAGTGCAAGAAGCCATGGAATGAATATGAGCGAGGTGCGTGTCTCAAAATATGGATGGCTCACACATCAGCGGTTTTATTCACACTCCATTACAATGAATTTCTTTTAGTAAACTTCATCGTAATACAGCCGTGTAGTACCGAGAAAAATACTACTAATAGCAGAGAGAACTAACCATCTTGCAACAAAGCGTAATATCTGCAGCCATTCGTTATTGATGCCACACTGCTTCAAGAATGAGAAAGGCCTCCCATTTCGATACATCCATTTCACAAGAAAAACATGCATCAGAATAAATGGTAGCTGAACTTTCATACCTTCAATGCAGCCTTAGAGAAACATATAGATAAATTCCCACTTTTGGTGATCTAAGGTATAGCCAACACACCCCCAACATTCTTTGGTTTCTATAAATCCTGATTGCTCTACCTCAAGGAGTTGGTGAAAAATGGAGGATGCGAGATCCCTGATACAAGCCCTCAACATTAGGCCCACAAGTATCAATTCAATGAAGGTCCCACTGAACAATGGGCTGCACCACATTTGGAGAGCAATGCAGGATTAAGCATCTATCTAGCTTCCAGGAAATTGCAATAATGGCAACCCTTTGTCTGACAGGTAAAAATAACCATTAAAGTGCCATAAACTCATTTTACAACCAGAACATGGAGATGCCTTGTAAATGCCACGCATATAAAGCAGCTTGGAAAAAAACATGGCTGATCCTTCCGTCATAGGAATCGGTATAACATGAAAGTGAAATGTGTCTTCGCAGAAGTAGTGCTCATTGTGTACTGATATATGAGAGCTTGTATTATTTATTTATTTATTTAGCAATACTGCAGACCACCGTGTGGTCCATGCAGGAGGGGCTGTACAGTGATTACAAAATTATAAAGAACATCACAATCACAGCGAGAAAACAAAAATAAGAACAATGAGAAGAAGGAAACGCAAGAGAAACATCGATTACAATCACGACACAAAATACAAATTTTCCAGTTTGCGTACAAAGTCATTGGCATCAACAACAGTGGAGGGTAAGGCATTCCATTCAGACACAGTTCTAGGAAAAAAGCTGTATTTATGGGATTTTGTTTTCGCGAAAATTGGGGCAAGTGCCCTACTGTGGGTGTGTCTAGTTTTTCTAGTTGAGTGGGGACGTACACAATGAGGCATAGTTACTTTCGTATTTCCGGTAAGACACTTTTGAAGAAAAGTCAACCTACTGACCTTTCTGCGCGATTCTAATGAAGGGATGTTATGTTGCTTCATTAGTAAGGAAGGCGAGTCAGTCATCCTATACTTATTAAATATGAAGCGCACTGCTTTTCTTTGGACACGTTCTAGTTCTTGAACATCACTTTTGTTGTGGGGGTCCCATACAATTGAAGCATATTCTAATTTAGTTCTGACGAAGGTGTTATATGCCAGAAGCTTAACTCTAGGAGGTGCGGTTTTCAGTTTCCTTTTGAGAAACCACAACTTCTGCAGCGCAGAGCTACAAGTAGCCGATATATGTGTTGACCAGGTGAGTTTGTTATTGATAGTGACACCCAGATATCTACATTTGTCTACCTCCTCTATATCACGCTGGTTAATAGAGTAAGAGAACGTGCTAGGCATTTTCTTTCTTGTAATACGCAGAAGTACACTTTTTTCTGTGTTTAACTCCATGTCCCATCGAATGCACCAGTCCCCAATAGCCTGTAGGTTTTCTTGTAATAGTACATGATCGTTTAGAGCACGAATTTCTTTAAAAACAACGCAGTCATCCGCGAACAGTCGAATGCAAACGTCATTATTAATTACGTCTGCCAAGTCATTAATATAAATTAAAAATAACAATGGTCCCAAAACGCTTCCCTGAGGCACTCCAGAAGTCACATACAACAGTTCTGAGGAGTGATCCGAAACTTGTACGAATTGCCGCCTGTCTCGAAGGTAGGCGCCAATCCATTTAACAACATTTGACGGAACACCCAAATATTCCAGCTTCCGTAATAACTTTCCATGAGGCACTTTATCAAATGCCTTCGAAAAATCTAAGAACAAGGCATCCACCTGTCCAGTCATATCAAGGACATGCGAAAAATCGTGTACTGTTGTTACAAGCTGTGTAACTGTTGACAAGTTCTTTCTAAAACCATGTTGATAGGGTGATAATGCATTGCGTTTTTCAAGAAAATCAATAAGGTACTTTGAAATGACGTGCTCCAGCAACTTACAACATGTGCTTGTAATAGATATGGGCCGATAGTTATTCATAGACAAACGATGTCCAATGTCCAATGTCCATTGCTTATTGTGTAGTGATATATGAGAGCTTGTACAATGTCTATTTGTGTTTGGCAGCTATAGCACCGTTTGACGTGGATGCACCCACATTGACGCCTAGTGGCACATCTCCATCGCAACGACTAACGGCCATGATCATGATTTAACCGTTGTGGTAGCTGAAGGTGTTAACCTTCAGCCTGGACACAGCATATCGTAAATCTGGCGCAAAGATGATATCAACAAGCACATAATCAACACTGGTACGCGGTATGCACTTCTTCAAAGCGTCGTCAATTAAGGAGAGAAACGGCACGGTGTGCGCTCCCGAGTAATGAGGTAACCTACACCTGTGCTCATGCGTACACTACCACACTGCGCTTCAGCAACGCGGGAGGCAGAGGTTTGTAGCTTGAGCCACAAATGTGTGCAGGCGTTCCACGTCCCACTGGCCTCTGTCTTGCACCACCGAGGCACGATATTCGCCCGTCAACATCGTTACCTTTCTACAGTGCTTATTGCAGCAGTTTTATTAGTCGGTGCTATCGCACTCGAAGCATTCGGTGGAAGAGAAATATCGTTGGTGCATGTGGAAGCTGCACTACTCCAACAACGAGCCATCACACGTTAACACGAAGCGAAAGGCAAAGAACGTAACTGCGTCTATGGCAACTCCCTGATGATAGTGGGGCAAGTGTTTTTCGCTGGTATCCAGACGTTTTTAACTATGGCCTCTCGGAGACCATGCTCGGAGGCTATGCTGTAATTTCGGAGGCTATGCTTTAACTGTGTCGTTGCTGGATCGTTCCATATCGGTGCTTGTAGATGTCATGCCGCATTACTTCACTTCTCTGCTCACAGACGGCGGCACCACCCTGCCCCACCTAGCCCCGCCAACAGACAGCACCGTGCGAGAGAGAGTGTGTGAGAGATATAAGGTGCGTTTGTGAAGCGTCGTGCATCTGCCTCGGTAGCTTAGTCGGCAGAGCGCTGGGCGGTTATCGTCGCGGTCCGCGAGGTCAAAGGTTCGATTCCTGGCGGCGGAACTTTTCTTACAGTTTTTTCTTTCTTATCTGTTAGCGTCCATTTTATCAACGTCATATCAGTGATGGAAATTTGTCACTGAAGTCTTTGTGTACCTCGGCATAAAGCACTTTCATGTTAAAAAAATGCAAAAATGAACAAGGAACTTTCTAAAGTCCTTTCCATTTTATAAAATTTTGATTAACCCTTTGTGGGCTTGCCTATATTTTTGCCACGATCATATAAAAACTGGCTGTGGTATATTCACATAAGCTACAAAGAAATAACAAATTCCATCAAAATCGAGCCAGTAGTTTACTGAAAAGAAGTGGGACATATATGTCCCACTGACTTGTTAGAGTGTTTTCAAAAAGTGGGAGAACACTGTCCCACTGTCTCATGAAGGCACCATCTCGAGACTGCATCAACGGGTATTTAGGATGAAACAGCCGAAGCAAGTGGCACAGAGTATCACTTCTAAAGGTGTGCTGAGGAAAGTTGTGGGGATCTCATTCCAGCAGTAGAACACCACCTGCAGCTGCGCCTCTTGCAAGCCGTGATAGCGCTGTGGCCTGTTCCTGCAAAGCTTACTTCACCACACACCAACCATTTCTTTTGTCCATTTGCCTGTGCTTGCTTTGGCTGTCGAAATTGTGAAGTACAGCTGTTGTCCCTGAGTGTGCGCCTACTTTTCAAGAGGTATATGATATCAAGAAAAATATTTCCACGCACCAATATCCGCAACTACACTGAGCAATGAGCATGGCAATATCGCAGAGGATTATTTCAATGCATTTATCTGTCAAGTTATTGCGAAAATTTACAAAAACACGTGATGACTGGAGGCTAAAATCACCTCTCTGAAAAACCAGAAAAAGGGGAAATTATACGGTATATTGATTGGTAGGTTCTTTCTAGCTAAAGAAGAAGAAAACTCAGAAGCGATCATGAAAAATTTATCGAAAATTACTGTCACTGTAACACTACTTCAGCCCTTCGAAAGTGTGGTAAAAGATTTTTCCTCGAGAATGCGAAGACTTAGGTGAGATATGAGTGACTTATCGTTGCACTAATTGCAATGGGTGATGTGGGAGAAAATTTTTCCTGCAGACGGAAAAGTGGGACGTATATGTCCCACTGTCGCACAAAGGGTTAACCAACTCTGCAAGTGCACTTACTTTGACATCTTCCTTTCCATAGTCTCCATTTTCCAGGGAGCTGCATTTCTGCTGAAGCAGCTTGTTCCAGTTAAGAAGCTCCTGTGACCTCTATTGAAAAAAAAAAAACATGAAAGAGTGAAGCTGACTATTAAAATTGCAAATAGAAACCCTTTTTAAACATATTAGGAAAGATTCCCAATCTGCAGAAGTGGCATTAGGCTCACATGCGAACATGCGAACATGTGAGCCAAATATTGAACTGCGTGCAGAAAGGAAATCACAATCTCATGTGAAGAAGAGTAAAAAGTACATTTGCTCTTTTCCTCAAATTGTTACCAGTAGCTGTGTAGTGAGCCAAAGCAAGCGGGTCCAACTGGCATTAGTGGACTACGTGATCACGAGAACATTCTCGGCAAAAATGATATGCTAATTTTGTGTTGATTAAACAAAAAATTTGCATGTTTGCAATCTCATAATGATGGAAATACCCCATTTTTGCTTCCTCGATCTCAACTGAAAGTTATCCGCATAATAATTTTTCCTCTTTTTTTTAGTATAATCATCTGATGCGGCATCCGCATATTAGTACGCGTGTGCTCTTTCATGCACTACATCCCTGAATCAGTCACTTTCCTCACAGCAAGTATGCTATAAAAGCAGTCACAATCATAAGTCGGCAAACTCACTCAGACTCAGTTGGGGCCGTGAGTCTGAGTGAGTCTGGCTGAATAACATTTTGGTGAATTTGAGTCCAAGCCCAAATAATTTTAGCGAGTGCAAGTCTGAGTGAGTCCAGTTGATGAAAATATTCATGAGTCTGAGTCCAAGTCAGTCCGAATGAGGAAAATTTTGGTGATTCTGAATGACCCCTAAGCAAAAATATATTTCTTGAGTATGAGTGAGCTCCACCTTTTTTTGCCAACCTGTGTTTCTATGTACTCATCTTCATCATTACTATCAGCCTTATGTCGGCTCACATTCACATCTAGTCGCACACATTTCATCCCATTAGCATTTATACGCCACCTCAACATTTACTGATCAGAGGTGCGAGTTACAGAGGTGGGGATGCCTTCAACTCTCCCCGTGAAATTCTTGATAAAGATCTCTTGTGAGTTGCATCTTTCATAAAAATTTCCTTACTGGGTTGCTACCACTGACAAATCGTATTTGAAGGTACGAGATCAAAAGGCACATCGCAGGGAGCCGATTATGTGAGATATTGGTGCTAAAGAGCATTGACACCGTGATCAAAAAAGCTATTATACTATATGCTAATACACTTGTGGGTTGACTCACTCAGACTGACTCAGACTCAGATCGAGCCGTGAGTTTGAGTCTGAGTGAGTCCAGGTGAGAAATATTTTGCTGAGTTTGTTCGAGTGAGTACAGTTGAGAAAAACTTCAATGAGTCTGAGTCCGAGTGAGTCCTAAGCGCAAAATATACTTCTTGAGTGAGTCTGAGTGAGCTCCACTTTTCTTGCCGATCTATGGTCACAATGCATATCATTGCCTCCCAGACTGCACATGCACTTGACGGCAAACACTAGCTACTTTCCATGTGCCTTACATCCACTGCACTTGTCGAGCTGAACACCTTGGCAGAGACTCCCTCATACTACACTAATTGATAGTGCTTCAATATGGGAAATCTGAATTTGGCTACTATATACACTGGTCAAGCTGGTACAAAACAAAGCCATTATGCCTCATGTGCTCGCATAGCCCGGCTAGACTAGAGAGCCCCGCAGTGCACGTAGCAAATGCTTGGCAATTTGGAGTACGGTTGCGCATAGCTACGGGCAAAGTCAATAAACAGAGACCAATACTACAGAGAAAGAAAGCAGACTGGTTATCCCGTACATCCATTTATGCAACTATGTTCATACGGATTAAATGAAATGAAACTGACTGCTATGTGCTTAATAGAGGGCCACATTGCATTTGGTGTTAACATTAAAATATAACAATTTAGGTCTCTTCAATGTGCAACACACATACTACCGACATTCACTATACCACCAGCTGATATACAGTTGTTTGCTGAGCAGAGTCAAAGAACTGATCTGTACTAAGCTGCTCCTTCGCAATGTGTACCTGCTTGACGAGTGGTGATGTGCTGTCGCTTGCAAGACGAGTCACAGTTCCCATGTCATCTTGAAGTGGCTGTTTCCAGTTAAGTAGCAGCATGGACAATGAGGTGAGGACGCACAACGACAACTGGCTGTCAGACTGACAAGATTCCAGGATAACCATCAGCTTCTGCGCAGCCTCCAAAAATGAGCAGCTGGCCGGCATATCTGGTTTTACTTGTCCGATACCCTGCGGTGCAGCAGACAAGAAAATAGTCACTCATACCAGGAAACCAAAAAGGTAGCAAAAACCAAGAAGGCAACTAGATACGGTGCAATTGGGACATGTATTTACATTTCCTTGTCGCACAGCAACACATTGCATACCAAAGAAATCCTACGAAATGGCCGATTTGAGTTTGTAATACCATTAAGTTGGGTGTCAGAGGTTGGTACGCATCAGTGGGGAACACATAATGTAAGGCTAGCCACACTGCGATGTGCCTTTGGCGCACTTTCTATTTTGTCAACTTCACTACAACTGAAGCCATGGTAGCCAGCGACAGCACTTATCACATACACGTTACGACAGAGAGAGAATTTATTAGAAGGCAGAGAGCTCAGCCTGAGCTTTTATGACACAGAATTTCCAATGAAAACAGATGCAAAAGTTTAATAATCTGGGATTATGTATAGCTAAAAAAATAAGATTCATTAAATATAGGATTCGAACTCAGGCCCTCACAGTAATGAGCGCAATACTTCAGCACAGTGTGTCACAAAATCCAGATGGAGTAAGTAAATGTTAAAATTCATTCATTAGCACTGTCTGCCTGTACATGTGAAATGCCTGGATGATGCTCTCAGTACTAAAGGAATTGTTAACACACAACCAGGAAGAGGTAGGACTATCATTTATAAGTTATGAACATGTATGTAGTATACAATCCAGTTAAAATATAGCACTGAATGCAAATTTGTATTGAACCAACTGAAACTTATGAACTTAGTGTTGTGAGATGTCCACAGAGTCCCATCTACTGAGAACACAACTTTTAGAAGCAACAAAATGGTGCAAGTGCGGGACAGTTATTGCACAGCTGTGAAAACATACTGCTAGCTCCAGTGATCTAACAAGTCGTGCTTAAGGTTGGTAAGTTTTGGTGAAGTACTGATGGTACCCAAGCTAACTTGGTTGTATTTCAACATAAAAGACTAGAGGCACACCATTATATTGAGCCTGTCACCAGTACTTCCATAGAAAGACCCACTCAGTCTGTGCATTTTTGAAGACAGTGGAGCTTGCTACATGTGGATCTACAATGCAAAGCAGGCAGTATCACACTGTTCAACATGAACATGTACAGTACGGCCCGCTGTTAAAGGGAACACTCCAATGAGCACCTTTCATTTTGCTGGCCCTCTAACAGCAAGTGGACAGGGAAACATTGTTCATGCACTGCACGAGTCTGTCAAAAAGAGGCAGAACTGTCAACTACCAGTAACCTTATGCAAATCTAAGCCACTATGTTCCTGCAAGAGAGCGAAATCCAAACATGCCCTGCACGCAAGTGTTCCCTTTAACAGTGGACCCGTCTGTACATCCTCCAACGTTGTCAATGAACCTACGTAAGGGAGCCTCTTGGTAATTGATTATATAAATTGCTGCCACGAGGACCCTTCTTATGCAAGCTTCTCTGCGACTAACCCATTTGCTGATACTATACAACAGACACTGCCAGGCTTCTAAAAGGGCAATTTTGATGACTTTACTTTCATTACTGGAGATTTTTTAGACACTTGATAAAGCAAATATGGGGTCTTATTATGAGAATATACTCACCCATGCCACCAATGTCAACAGTGATTCATTTTCTCCACTGTAGATGACGTCAGCCTTGAGCAACTCTGGCATTATGCATGGCAAAACTGCTTCTTTTTCTGCAGTGAGCACAATGAACCAATTTGTGAATGAGGGCTGTCCCAAAAACTTGTGCAGTATGTGTATAAAAAATTAATCCATACAAGCTTTCAGTTACATTCATTTGATCATCTTTAACACGTGCTCTATTAGACACAGTACACGCATACATTGTTTCCACTTCTTCCATTGGTGGAAGCACCTTTAAAAGTCCTCATCTGTTAAGCACTTCAGCATAAGGGAATCGTAGCATGCATGATAGGGGTATGTGCAAACACTGCGCAACATGTGCTGTGGGTGTCAGGTGTCAGAGCAATCAGCAACTGTGGCCGGAGTGGCAAGGGCCATCGTAGTTCCGCTGAAGCGCCTGGGTGTGTCGTTAAGCTGCGAGTCGGTGTTCATTAAAGGGGTACTGACACCTTTTTTTGAAAGCTAGTTCACTCTGCCCTACAAATTTCCTGTATGCAGAGACAGCTATGAGGAAGCATGAAGCTCAGTAAATGCTGATAAGACATTTTATTTTGATATTAAAGTCAATTTTTCTATGGCGCACCTACCAACATCGACAATAGCTTGATGTCAGGCTACAGTACTAATTCTGGTGACCTCACGCAGCAGTCTGGCTAGTTGTGATGACGTCAGGTACCAAAACTTCCAAAATGGCCGCTTGTACGTCACCAAAACATTCAAAATGGCCGCTTGTGCGTAACCAACGGAGCCACGGTGCGGAGCGGCCGTGGAAATGTCACTATGTATTGTGCGAGCACGTGACGAGAAACTCACACCGTGTTGTGACGTCAGGGTACAGTAGGAACCGAAACTAGCTTTTACAAACTTACTGTAATTACTCTTTCAGGGTGCACTCACGCTTAGCACTACCTTTTCTAGGCTCTTGAGGACTTGGCCTTTCATATGACGCAAAAAAAATGACAAGTGAAAATGTTCATGTCAGTACTTCTTTAAAATGTTCATTAGTTATTTCGTTCGGTATTCTCTTGTGGTACGAATGGAAGGCGTGTAGCAGGCTGCACCCACTATGAACAGCAGTGAAGCTTCGGTTACAATGTCATCACATCCCAAAAATTCTGTCTCCAAACCAACAGTTTCGTTTGGGTAAGAAGAAAACTCACAGGGGGCTAATACGGCAAGTAGAGAGTGTGTTCCAGAACCACGATGGAACCCCATGCCAAAAATTCACACACTATCAATGCAGAGTATGCAGTGGCATTATCACAATGCGGAAACAAGTGTCCTTTTTTTTTAACAAATTTGGTTGCATGTGGGGACAACCAGCGAAAACTCTATGTAAGAATTCCTTTCTTTCATCTTAAAAGTTTCTTCTAATCAATGAAACATTTTTTTTGCCATAACTTTTGCTCAGGAGTTAGCAGTTCTAGCCTCAACTTGATGCAACCATTAATTTCCAAACTTTCCATCAAAATTCAGTGAATGGATGACTTCTCCAAATCATGAAAAAATTCGTAAACAGGGAGTGCGTGCTCGAGCCGACGTTTTGATAAGTGGACTTGTCTTCTTCAAGGCTGGAACCTCGAAGAAGACAAGTCCACCTGTCGAAATGTCGGTTCGAGCACCCACCCCCTGTTTTGGATTTTTTCATTGCAAGCTTCCACCTACCCTTTCCTGCCATTTTTCGGTTCTCCAAATCATGCACTTCCACTATGGGTTGTAGTAATGCCTTTTGTTATCACTGCCTTTGATTCAGTGCAATGAAGTCGGGAAAACAACTTACCTTTCTTGAATATATTAATGAAGTCAAGAACTGTCGCTTCTGTTATGTGATTGGGGGCAACGAGTAGCAGATTAAGAAAGGTTGTTGCACACCATCTGATGTCATCTGAATACGTGCAAAGAGTTAAGGATGCCATTTCAGACCTGGTTGTGCAACCAAAGCTTGAAAAGAAATTAAATAAACACACACAAACAAAACTCGAAATTGATAGCAAATACTACATCAATACGACAAGGATGAATATGCAGTTATCATGCAACTTGTGCAGCTAAATGCACACAAGCACCCACTGTAGTGGGCTATTCATACAAAAGGATATAGCTTCAGCAGATGAATGATCTTTTCACACACGAAAGACCGAACGGTATAATCCACAGACGTCGAGGCATACTTCATAACACGATTCACAATGGCTGCTACGTTGGTAGCATTGGCCATAGTGATGAGGAGGTTGAGTGTCTGAAAAGAGGAACAAACAAATAAACGATTAGCTGGCCAGTAATCGCTCCATACCAAACACAAGTTTACACATGTGTACATCAATATGGTATGAAAAAGTTGTTCTAGGGCTAAAACACTTTGTTGCAGCAGTACCAAGTTACAGTACCTTAGGATCTCTAGGACTGTGCTGAAACATGGCATCTTGTGAGAAAGCATTCACAGACAGAATTCTGCAAGAAGGCTCGACCAATAATTACGGGATCAAAAGAACTTGCGTGAATGGCAGAAAAGGCGCTAGGAGCAAAGCTACCCCACAGGATGCCATCACATCACGGCGTGAGTTTGTGTGTATCTGCATTACAATGACCCACTCATGAAGGGTTACCATTCAAATTGTTTAAATCAGGACCAAGATCAACGCAGTGTAGTTCACAACATTCTTTCCCAAAAACGATGACAAAGCATGACGACTATGATAGATAGCATATTTGTTTCATCAGTGCTGGGGCTCTCCTAAAGACATTTCCGGATGGCTTTTTTCCCATCTGGATGGTCACTAGGGCACTTGGGAGCTTATGCATAAGAACACAAGCATGAGTGAGGCATGCCCAACACAATTTGTGCACCAGCATAGCGGATGGTAAGACGGCAAGTCTTCTGCCCCACTAGACGCCTATTTTTTACTGCTTACCAACGACACTCATACGAACAAAAAAAATTGTCAATTCTTTGTCAAAAAGCAATTTTCTTCCTTCTGCTTGTCAAAATGGTTTGAGGTGCACACGCATGCCCCGTGCACGGACTTTGTTTAACAAAGTCAAAACTGGGGAACAGGCTTGCATACTTCAGTAAGTCGTAGGAAAAGACACATGGCGTTAGATGAAAGTAATATCGCATGAAGAGCCAAGCAAGTGCTGCATCGCTATTCCACTAGTAAAATACCATATTTTCTTGCGTATAACCTGCACCAAGAAACAGAAAAATGTGCTTAAAAAGCGGGGGTCCAGGTTAGGTATATGCAGGGGCGTGTTAAATGCAACAAAATACGGTAATTCACTTTAATCAAGTATAAGACAATAGAATTGCATTTCTTGAACAGCTCCAATTATATCAGGGAGCCTGTGGTAGTATTACACAACTGATGTCAAAGAAAAAGAGGAAAGTTACCTTAATCCGGACACTTTCGTCAGGGTGGTGAAGACAATCGATGATGACATCTTGACATGTGACCACTTCTGAAGGACAACACTTTGCAAGGACTCGTTCCAGTGCATCAACACCTAAGTGAGGGTCAAGATGTTACAATGTGCTCACTCTATTTCCAGCACCACAATAGTTGGTGGGTTGCAGCAAAGTGCAAGTAAAAAGCCATCCTAATGCCAAAATAGCAAGCGTATAAGATAGAAGAAACAGCTTAAATGAAAAGAACTCTTGTATGCGGCTACAAAATTTCAATGGGAATGCCGTACATGATGGTGGGCAATAACGAAGATAGTATTTTGAACTACTGTATCTATTAATTATGAATTCGGTAGGTGCACCTTGGTAAAATTGACTTTAAGATCAAAATAAAATATCTTATCAGCATTTGCAGAGCGTTGCACTTCCTCAGAGCCGTCCCTGTAGTATACAGGATATTTGTACAGCAGAGTAAACTTGCATTGGAAAAATGGTGTCAGTACCCCTTTAATATCATTAAGAGCAATGCAGTGTCAAGCAGCAGCTGATGGCAAAAATGTAAACATAACATGTATTACAACTTCATGCATGAATTCTTTAAACTTTCAGTATGGTTACACCAAGAAAAAAATGTATGTATCTCAGTTAAGCTCGAACCACACGTACACTCCCAGACGCGCACGGGGAGCGCGTCAGCGCGCGCATCCAGGGCGTGTCCGGCGAGCAATGGCGGCTTCCACTCACACACTACGCACGAAGGCGCACACGAGCGCGCGTTTCCTCATACGTGCAAGACATTGTTTCGTACAAAATTACTGATAGTTCATCAGAATACTTACAAAATTACTGATAGTTCATCAGAATACTTACAAAACCTCCTTCTGTTACCTTTTTTATTGTTAGATGCATGCAAAAGTAAATAAGAACTAAAATTTTTCACATGATGTGCATCATCATCCGTCGGTGAAGCCGGTGCTGGTAACAGCCATGCCACAGTTGCGTATTTGCATGGCTCCAAGCACTTCCGAACGCGTGCCGTTTCAAGGTCAATATCAGTCGCCACGAACACTCGCGTACCGCCCGCGTTTTGCCGCGCTTGCTTCGTCTGCGCATGCACGACCTCCGGAGCGCATACAGCCAACGTACAGCGCGCGCTCGGCCAGCGTACGTGTGGTTCGGGCTTTATTGTTGTATGTAACGTCATCTCTCACTACGACTTCTAAAAGTACCATAAAAGCTCGTTAATTCGACCCTCGTTAATTTGGAAAATCGGATAATCCAGAAATGTTTTCTGGTCCCAGCAAGCATATGCATTATTTAATGGCATCAAACTCTGTTGTTTTTTTTTTTGTCACATTTAGCCAAAACCTGGTTAATTCGGACGATCTGCAGAGTGCACCGTGCACGAAGCGCCACAAATGTGCGACGCAAGAGAGCAATAAAAGCGTTTGAAGACAACTGGAATGATGCGGCGCTGTCCGCATTGCTATCTTCATCACTCAGTAGCTCCGTTTTGACTTTGGGCAATGCGCGCTCGATGTCACAAAACTCAAACATGGCGGAAGCTGTAGATGATGAAGATCTTTCAGCCGCGGTCGGTATGATGGCATAAAACTTGTTTGCTACATCATGATGGACGAACCATCAGTCCGGCCATCTTACCTGCGAAAGAACTATCATCACGTGCAGGTGGTGGTGGTGGCAGGTACATATTACGAGAGGGTTGCAGAACACATTTCGGACTAATTAAACACGGGAGTCTGGCACCGTCGTCGCATTGAAAACAAAGTCACAGGATGATGAAAACTGCGACTTTTACACTGCTCTTATGCAAAATAAGTAGAGGGTTTACGTATTCATCAAGAAAATGAAAATGTGTTGATGTAACCGAGATTTGTTTATATTGTTTTCTTTATACTTTCGATAGCTTGGCATTCGGTTAATTCGAACGTTTTTCCCAGTCCTGTAATATCTGAATTAATGAGCTTTTACTGTAGTAGTTTGGCGGAAAACGCTCCCTATACTATAAAGCATCATAGATAGGCCAATATGTTCTTGGGAAGGAAAAGCACACCAGCTAGTTAAATCTATTTACTTTTAGTACATTTGCTGGCCTTGGTAATTTAATTACGGGTGCAGTATTGACCTTCACTATGGTAAGCTTGAACAAATATGAAGGTATAAGAGCAGCAATGGCATTACCAACAAAATCATAGAATAAGAACAATTAGTGAAAATTTATAGAGACAGTTTAGGGCAAGTGCAACAGATATGAACAAATATGTTACAGAAATGACTCTAATTACATTACAGAATGACTCTAAACATTATTGTTAAGGACAACAAGGACACGCTCGCATGCTGGGGGATAAGAAGCAAGAAAAAAGAATTTAGAACATCAAGACTGAAAATTTGCGACTCTTTACCTGAGTAATTCAGATCAGTGCTGTTTGAGTGAAGCATCTTGGCAATGCAGTCAATCGCACTCTTCTGAAGAGGACTGCCAGCTGTAAGGACTTTGGAAAGCGTGTTTAAGGACTCCCAAAGTATGGCTGCAAGGCAAACAAGAAAATTTTTAAAAATTGCTGGTGTGAGGTTGTGGTGTGAAAATGAACAAGGTTCAAGACATTAAAAAATTGAACAACACACTGGGAGAACTGTCCTGTACTATGGACAGTGATCAGGAGTATTTCTATCGATCGCATTCTACCGATTCAACTAAGATTATTCAGATAACACTTTTCAGTTGACTTCATTGATTTCAATATACAGCACGTGGTGGGAATGGCAAACACCGACCAATCGTTGAAATAAACACACAAATTGACGTTTCGGCCGCGCTACGGGGGCCTTGTTCACAAGCTTGTGAACAAGGCCCCCGTAGCGGGGCCGAAACGTCAATTTGTGTGAACAAGGCCCCCGTAGCGGGGCCGAAACGTCAATTTGCGTGTTTATTTCAACGATTGGTCGGTGCTTGCCATTCCCACCATGAATTTTCCCGACCAGACGGGTTTCCGTCGAACCCTGGACTTCAATATACAGCACCAAACTAAAACTATGCATTTAAACTGAAAACTATGCCCAATCTGTACTACTGTACGACGGTAGAAACCAGGCACTGCAGTGACGTCACATGCGACACAAAATATATTGTCGTGCAGGATAGTATACTGAATAGAACTGCACAGGCACAAAAATGAGAAACAAAGGGAAATTATCAACCGCTATTTTCCAAGAAGATATCGTTGAAATGTGATGTACATGGAACCTAGACCAGCTCGCACAGATGTGGTGGCCAGTCACCTCAAGACACAGAACATAAAAGCAAACAAAAAGCATGATAAGAAAAAGTGTAGACTTAACACATTAAAGAAGCATACATTCTCAAGCTTTTCATGCACTGTTGCCATCATATTAAACCTGTCACTTTGCATAGCTGGAAAGATGAAATCCGGTAGCTCCATCAAAGGTATGTGCGTAAACTTGCTACCTAATCTGGCAATTTTTAGTGCTCCTATAGTAATCTCCCTACTTGCTTGAATGTTGCTCCAGCATTCCCAATGCAATTAAATCTTGCTGGATGTCACAGCTTCACCTTGGCCCCTCTTTTTTTAGAACAGCCTGCACAGTTCTATTCAATATGAATTACAATTTCTGCATTCTGTCAGGGCAGTGTGTGATGTACATAGGACTAGCCCAGCCAAAATTAGCACATGTGCATGCAATATTGGATACTTAGCAGTGTAACTTGTAAAGAGTATGTGTACTCCAATCTGTCAAGGCAAGTAGTCATACTTTTTCTGCACTGAGATCAAAGGCTCAGACAGTCTTCTACTATGCCAGTCTATCTCATTTTAAGACGGTAACCAAAGACATATGTTGCAACAACTAACCACGCATGTATTGGCCAGATTGGAGAAATTTGGGGAGGTTTAACAAAAAAGTTAAAAAATTGAACATATACATATTTATTCTTTTATCGCATATACATATACACAATAAAATTCCCTGACTACCTGATGCAGATCTTGAAAAACAGAAAGTTGTAAAAGCGTCCAAACACTTCTTTCACCAAATTGATATTTTTCTGCACCTTATCCTCAGAAATCACAAACAAAAAACCCTTGTTTGGTACAAAAGTGTCTGAAGCATAAAAATATAACTGGCACGAACATGACATCGCTAGTACCATGAGGGGCTATGAGTTTCAAGCACAGGACTCACTCCAGCTAGCTACTATGACCATGAAGCCATAGAGTAACCAAGAAAGAACATGCATCCACCGAATGAAGCAAGTACAACCCAGAGAAAAATATCACCTTTATCCAGTATTCAAAAAGAAACAGGAGGCAACATACCATAATAGATGGTCTGGTTAACGATTCTGGAATCCAAGATCTCCTTCAATGCACTTAGTACATTCTTTGCTTGCCTAAAAAGCCATGAAGAGAAAATTTATGCAGGTGAAATTACAAAGCTCTTAACGAATTCCAAAAGCATCACTTTCGTGCATGCTCAAATATACCGACCCTTAAAGCTGTAACATGTTAGCCATTAAAGATGCAGTCCAAAAGCCAGGAAGTGGAGTGTCTCTTCAGCAACATTTCATGTTTTTTAACCACGAAAGGCATGAGTATCAGCAACCAAACTCTCTTATAGTCTACAGTTACAGAAACAAACACCAATAGCATGGCGTAAGCTTAACTGACAAAGCAGAAAGCCAGTATCAGTGAATATACATGCAATACTTGCTCTGTGTCAAGCTGTAGATGGCCTAGGGCACCGAGAACTGCCAGTTGGAGCCAAGGTGCCGAGATCCCTCCAAATTCATAATCGCTGTGCACCCTCTTCAACCTGAGTTGACTTAGCACATCCAGCAAAGGAGCACAGAGATGACCAATTTCACCACCATTGTCCTGTGATTCACATAAGAAGAGAGAGGTTCATAAATAACATAAATAACAAAGGGTGTTCAAGTATTGAAATTTTCTATTCAAACTGCACAGCCAAAGAAAAAAAAAGAGATCAAGTATTCAATTTCATATCAATATATTTCTGCCCTTTAAGCAAATTTCTAAATAAATATAAAGGTGCTCTGTAATACGGCTAGCAATAACAGAGTCTCGTTTATGCTATGTGGCACATACATAACATTTAACAACTGGAGGTCAGGTCAAATGACAGGCTTGTAGGTGACAATAATGTGCACAAATGACTCCGACAGTAATGAGATAAGAAGTGCCCCATCTTTCACTCTGCGAACTGCAGCAACTGTTGTTTTACCATAAAATACCTATTTGAATAGAAACAGATATGGAACAAAGTGAGAGAGGGAATTCTCAAAATGAATACAAATCAAATAGCAAAGGTTATTCAATTTGTGTTTTAAATATGAAATATTTTTACACACCTGTATTTCAGTTTGCAAAGCATACTCGATTACTTTTTACTGCCGGCTAAGCAGTAGTTCGGCTTTCACATTACACACTACTGACGCTTTCTGTGTACCCTTGCTACCTACATGATTTAAACTTTCATTTTTTGCTGAATTTTCTGTGTATTTAGTTGTATCTCTGTGACCACTTCACGTGCAGTGCTTACTGTAATAGTACTCACCAATCTATGTTTACCTATCGATACTTCACCTCAAGAATTGTTCCGTTATGCTTTGCCCACCCACTGCTGTTTGATCCAATAGAAGAGGGTGTCACAATCAGGAGACGTGCTTTGCCTGTCTCTTCTTATGTAAATATGGTTAATGCTCAAAATTACATCTGGGAGTTATAACTGTCTGGAGCTACGAGCAGTGTCATTACATAGTTGTGTATACAGATATCATTATCATCATCAGCCTGTCTACGCCCACTGCAGGGCAAAGGCCTCTCCCATGTTCCGCCAATCAACCCGGTCCTGTGCTTTCTGCTGCCACGTTATACCTGCAAGCTTCTTAATCTCATATACCCACCTAATTTTCTGTCTCCCCCTCACGCGTTTGCATCTCTTGGAATCCAGTCAGTTACCCTTAATGACCACCGGTTATCCTGCTGACGTGCTACGTGCCCGGCCCATATCCACTTCTTCTATATGGATATATACTAGCACTAATAAGCACGCAGCTTCACACTAGCATGCCACACGTAAGCAATTCTTATGAGAAAAGCTTTTACCTTGGCACACGCTCGAATACATTGAGCTGCCGATGACACTACATTTACTTCCGTGTCGGCTAGTCCTTTTTCCAAGATCCGCACGTGGGCCAATGAAATCTGAGTGGAACCACACTGGGAGTAACAGTGCTGAAGTGCTACAAGCGCTGCCTTGCGTACAGCAGAGCTGAAAAAACAAACAGTTAAGTTAATATGGACAGTAGAGTACTTCAATCACTTCCTGACATATACCTGGTTATTGTTGGAGATAATGCTTGCTATAACACTAAAAGTCAATTCCAAGAATTTCTCCAGAACTAATTTTGCCAGATTAAAAACAAATGACAGCATAGTTACTCTATGGCCTCGTATAAAATGGAAAGTTTACGTATCACTTTTATGATACCACAGATTATACAAGCACATCTGGCTTTACTCAATATTGCATGTAACAAAACAGTGCAGGCAAAGTATTCACAAAGGCTATGAAAGAGACTGTTATAACTGGGGGTATTTTGTGATATGATACATGTACAACTTAGCTATAAGTTTGTGACAAATCAGTTCAGTATAATACGTAGCAAAGAGTTCAATGAAAGTTCGTCTGGTTAGGTAATACGATAATGAAGAAGTTGCGGCCACAGTCCAAGTCAAGGCAAAAAGTACACGGGAAACACTCTGGGGCATGTTTAGTGCGATCGAGGAATCCGTATGGGTCCCAAAACATCTCTCGTGCGTTTTTCACCTTGGCTTGGTCAGTGGCCGCAACGTCCTCATCAATTCATCATAAGCCCACCAGGTGGAGAAAGGTTTATGCAAGGCTGGATGGATGACGTTTCCCTTGGTCCAGGGTTCAAGTAACAAGACCAGGGCAAATTTTTTGTTAGCGAAGAAGCTTACTTTTGGAAAATATTATGAATTTTTTTTGTAGCTTTGTGCTACAAACAGATGTATGGTTATTTATTTTCTTTCATGACGATGAGATTGTCATCAGCAACAACTCATTAGTGCAAACAGTATTACCTGTAATGCCTCGTCTTCTCAATGACGAGCGGCTGAACGGCCACGGCAAATTCACCGTGAATAAGTCTTGGTATGATTTCAAGCGCCATGACAACAACAAGGGAAACTTTGCTTGTCAGGTCCTGCACAAATCAAGAGTTTTAGGCCCATGAACATCTTCAGGCGTGTTTCTTTTTCCTTTTTTTATTTTCTAATGTGAACCATTTGTAAACAGACTCGTTACTTACCCTCTGAATGCTGTTGATTAGAAGCACAACAAGTTCGTGGCTCGGATCTAAAAACACGGTCGTTGCCAGGTAACCTGAAATCAACTATTTTTATAGTGCTTACAATAGAGCAACCTACCTAAGATCAATGACACCACAATGTACGTACGTCACACTGAGGAGAAGGAAAAGCACTCGAACAAGAATTCACCTATAAGCTTTTGGCTTAGTTGTCCTTGCTGTAGAAGCTTGACGGCATGAACATATGCGAACGGTGTCGGATGTCCCAGCATTTCCAGGTACATGGCCTGAAGGAGGTACTCCTCTATACGCTCCTGTCAAAGAGGGGCGATTTAAACACTTGACAGTTATAGCGAACCACCTGCGGTTTTCCACAACAACCCCCTTACACCGGTGAACCGCATTTCTTACCGTTTTCAAACAGTCTTTCATGTCTTGCTCCAAGGCCGACAGTTTTCTGGCAATGATTTCGTTTTCATCCTTTGAAGACAACACAAACTGACATTCGCACACAAACTCTTTCTCGAGCTAAAGTGAAACTAACCTCTTTCGATGCAGCAGAGGCGATCTCCAGCGTGAAGTCTTGAAGGAGAAACTCTCCCCTCAGAATGTTCCGGCTTACGTAAGCCTGGAGAGAATTCACTGTCTTTTCAACTATTTTAGACATTATACAATACGTTTCATTGGCTCATTATTAAGATAACCGCAAACACCAGAAACCGTACCAGCAACTTATCATACACTGTAACTATACTGTAACTGTGGGCTGCACTAGCCACTGTTATAGTGTTTTCCACTGTACTGCAGCCACTGCAGCCGCTGGACGCTGACATTGTTGTTGTTGTTGCCACACTCGTTGCACAATAGGCTATTTTCGTTCTCGACTTTGCTGTTTACTTCGTACGTAAGGTAATAACAATATTCTAATGCAATAAATTTTATCGTTCTGAACTTTATTACAGTGCCAATAACTTCTGGTAAAGCAATGTTCACAATGGATAGTTTTGACGTAGTCGAGATTGTAAACAGCCGGCTTTGAATCCTCAATGAAATGCACGCTTGCGTCCTTGCGTCTCGTGAAATCTTTGGAGAAGAAATGGCCGGTCGTGGTAGAGGCAGAGCAGCGTTTCCTGAGGTTCGTCATCAGTTGCGACGACCGAAAGAGGAACCCGAAGACGTTGTGGGGCCCGGAGGCGACACTAAGCCAGATGAAAACAAGCAACCGCAGCCATCCTCTCCAATCACCGCTGCTCCGGCCAAGGTAGTGACGCCGGTCATGTAAGCTTGCTCGCCGGCATGTGAATGGTTCGACATTGGCGGTAGTGACTTTAGTTCGTGTTGCCTGCCTTTGTGACATGGAGCAGTCCGCTTCGCGACATTCGAGGAATAGAACATGGGGCCTACGACAGATGTCTTGCAGAAAGACCGGCCGGTTTAGTGAAGCGAAACTTCCTTTGCTCATCGCGGTTTCCGGCTGCTATTGTTATATTGCACGATTGACCGGTCCCAAATCCTAGGCGGTCCGTGGTAGGGCGGTATGTCGTGTAAAGCCATCACAAATCCGTATTCGGTGGCCCATGCCTTCGTTGTCACACGGTTGTTGTTATCCCTTCACTGCCATGCCGTAGTCATGTTTTCGCGTCGCCACTTCACTGTCATTCAATAATTACTCGTCAGCCATTCTCATCACTTCATCTTCATAATGCCGTTGTCATCAGGCAGTCGTCATACTTATAAGCCCGGCGTCCTCAAGCCGTCGCGTTCATTCCATCGCTGTCATCCCATTGTGTTTGTACCAATGCCGTTGCTGTCGTAATATCCTCTTGTACACGTGCGTGATACACGAGGTTGTTTGACTACTGCAATCTTACGTTGAGCGATGCGTCTCTTCAAAATGTGTCCATATTCAGTCGTGTGCTTACCAGCGGTCGCTAGAGGGAAGAGCGTTTCTCGCAAACACCAATGAAAGCTTTGCTTAGAACGCATTCCTATACCCCATGGGGTCTCCAACTTCATCAGCCCATACACATATAAGTGTGCAGTGAGAAGTCTCGCAAATCAATGAGGTATAACATTTGAATAGTTGACTTCTAATCTACTTTAGCTGGTATACACATATTCTCAGATATAGAAAAAACGTATGCTGACATAATCTATATGTACCGATTCATTAAGTAACTAGGTGTAACTTAGCACTCGCATATCCACGCACACATCCACACACTCGTATATGCAAAACGACACCGCACAAACAGTGCTCGCTGGTCTTGTGCATATGAGTGTGTGGATATGTGCGAGTTCTAAGTTGCACCTACTAGTTACTTCATTATGACGATTTAACACCTAGCCCAACAGCAAGCTGTATTCAGCTCACATGAACTTGGATTTGCTAGTTTTATTGCACAAAATCCTGCAGCTTATAAACTTTTTTTTTTTTTCAAGCCACCTGGCATTAGTGCAAAATGGCATGTGGGCCAAAATTATGCTGCAAGCCTTTTGTTCTGGGTTCAGAAAGCATACTTTTGTAATTTACTGTAATAATACAGTCTGTTTCAGCTTTGTTCACTCAGACTGTGTCAACTCACACCTAGAGTTCGCTGCTTATGCAGTGATTCCCATTGCTTTGAACAAAAATGCAAGTTGTGAAGCTTGTTTTGTTACACGTCTCGGGTTCTCTGCCCTGATCTTCGATTCTGTTCCCTGGAATAATAAGTGCCAGGAATGACTGCTGTGTTGTAGCATGGAAAATAACGGCGGAGTCTGAAAGAGCACATTCCAAGTAATGGTACAAGATTTGCTCTTTGTTTTATTACATTATTCATTAATGCACTCTAGCTTGCCACTGACAGCAGTATTACTTTAGCTATTTAGTTTGTGTTCTTTACCAATTATCCTGTTGATCATTAAACTTCCTCATAGCTTCATTTTTATTTTTAACATATTAAGCCGTGTGAATACATCACATATTCTTGATGAGTCTACTAACAGTCGGAATGCATTCCTTTCCAGCAAGAAAATGAGATCAGAGGACTCTGCTCACAATTCAAGTACTTGCAAGCTTCCGACACAAATTTTGACAAGGCCATTTCAGCAATTACTGAGAAGCTGAAGGCCCCCAGTGACATTGATGACGTCGTGAATGCAATGTACGAAATTTGCCTACTAGGGCCAGATCAGGCTGAAGGGACGTGCCATGCTATCACACAGCTTTCCCATGTGGAGATTGACTGGTTGCAAGTTGAGGAACAAGGTTTTGACGAGGATGCAGCAAGAATTCGAAGGTGATGTCTTGTGTTCTTTGGCTGTTGTTATCTCAAGTGCATTTATTGTGGCTGTGCAAAGTACTTAAGGTATGACATCATGTTACTCATCGTACATCATGACATGTTACTTAATGTATCACATGTATCACATTATAGCATCATGGGTATTTGCCTTATTTCTTGTGTCTCATCTTTTTGCTGGTATTTCAAGTAACATGAGCCAACTCAGCTGGCTCAGATATGGACTGTTCTATATGACATCAGTTACATAAAAGAAAATTTTGGAGAAAACTCAAGAAAATAAATTATTGATGAGTATTACAGGGAAGATTATTCTAGGCAAATTGAAGTATTGTACAATATGTGAAAGGTTTGACGTTTCTACAGTAAAAAAGTCAACATTATGCTAAAGCTTACTATATCTTAGATATAGCACAACATAACAAAATAACTGTTCTCACGTCACATACAAGAGGTCATAATCTGAAGTTCCAACAAAAGCTAACGAGATGTGAAGAACGTCCTCTCGTGGGATAAACAGTGGTGCTTGCAAAAGTTAGATGGGCTGGCAAGGCTGGCGGCTTCATATGCGCCATCTTGTAGCACGCCTGGTATCTGAGGTTGAAAACGAAAGGCAGTACGAAGCATTTGCTCATTGCTGCATTCTTCATGCCAGCATTAAGACAGCGGGTGTTTGTGATAGAGTGGGATGTGTTCATGTAGGTCTGTGCATGTGTGACATCCTGCTTGTTAGTATAGAGAGTGACCCGCCACAGTGGTCTAGTGTTTATGGTGCTCGACTGCTGACCCGAAGGTCGTGAGATCGAATCCCAACCACCGCAGCTGCATTTCAGTGGAGGCGGAATGCTAGAGGCCCGCATACTTAGATTTAGGTGCACGTTAAAAAACACCAGACGGTCAAAATTTCCTGAGCGTCCCCACTACAGCATCCCTAATAATCGTATCCTGGTTCTCAGACATAAAACCCCAACAATTATCCAGTTAGAAAGCAAGTAACAGCCTCAGTTTATATGACAATAAATGTATGCAGTTTATTTTTCATGTAGTTCTGCAACTAATTTCGATAGCTATTGATGTTTCTACAGTAAAAGTCAACATTTTCAAGCAAAAACTGTGATGTTTTGTTCAATCAAGCAATTTGACAATTTTTGGTTTTGAAGCTGTATACTGATTTTGATTGTGTGGCACCCAACTGTGTGTAGATTCGGCAATGAGCTTTCTTTCTTGCCTTTCTTGACTTTGCAGAGTTCGAAGAAAAAGCCGAATCATCACCGCAGGCATTTCTGAGTAACACCATATTTCTTTGCGAGTTTTACACTCGTTACCTTTTGCAAGGAAAGCCTGTGAACCCACTTAGGGTGCCCGTATGGAGGTACCTCGAGTATATGCTGGGAAGTCGGAAGCCATTTTTTCTGAACTATTGCTTTCGACTGGTAAGCGTTCCTTTTAATATTCATGGTTATGTGAGCTTGAAATACTAGTGTACTATCAAACAGATACTGCCCCTGTGTGCTGACGATTAATCATCATACTGATGGTACAGTGCTGCTGGATGGGGGGCAAATAATTTAACGCACACTTGATGTGTTTATTTGCGCTACACTGTGTCGTCAGGGACCTCAGTCAGCTTTAACTATCCCGCCAACGTGCCTTAGTTGACAGCTAAGTAGTGCAGCTAAGCATGCCTATGTTCTACATAACAGGAGATAAATTCCTACATGATGTAGCGCGAAAGACATACTATGACAGTATCTGCAAAGGTGATCTCCGCATAGGGCCCAATAGAGAGTTTTAGCAAGTTACGGAAATACAGTACACAAATACGGTAAGGCAGTACGATAGGCTCCCCGTTCCAGCGACAATGCGTACCCCAAACGACAGGTGTGTCGTTAACAATGCGTAGGCTGACGGGCAACAATGAGGCGTGACAACCCCCACAGTAATTTTTGAAAAAGCTTTTGTGGTGTTGGGGTGCCTTCACCGGCAAAAGGTCGACGACCTGGAAAGGAGGAGCGGTACCGTCATACGGCAGCGTATTTGCGTACCGTATGTTCGTGTCTAGCTAAAACTCTCTATTGTCACGAAGCCAGTTTGATGCGGAATGTTATTGTCTTAACATATGCTCTTGGCACACTCCTTATTTCTGGTACTTGTTTTTGTGTTCTGCCACAAGTACCATGTAGGGAATTGCAGGAGGACAGTGTGGGCTACCTTTAGACCCAGGCTGCAGTTGTTCCATTTATTCACCGAATCACCCTGCAGTGCTGGTCAGACCGAGGCTTATGATGCAATTTTTTAACAGTATTGCGCGAACGCCGAGCGGTGTGATATGGTAGCGTCTAATATTCTCGAAGGTAACGAGATCTGCCGACGATGCGCAAGCGCACAAAGCACACGGAACTGCGAGCGCCGCATGCTACGCTGTTTCCTTCAGCATATCTTTAGGTAATCTTTGTGCGAGCGCCGTACAACGGAGCACATCGGAGAAATGGTCGAAAGTATGCACATGCGTGCTATGCACAGCCAAATGCAAGTAGGCCTCGACTGTGCTAGGCGGATTCACTTTTCGCAGCATTAGCCGCTCTTTTTTTTTTAATTTCTTATGAACACTTTTCACAGATAATTGCCTAAAGCCATGAGCAGCCTCGAGGTGTCAACAGTCACTCACAGCTAAAAGATATGTTGGAGTATAAACAGCGTAGCAGACGGTGCTTGCAGTTCAGTGTGCTTTGTGCGCTTGTGCATCGTCGGCAGATCCCGTTACCTTTCCAGAATATTACTCTACAATATCGCGTGCTCAGCACTCGCGCGATACTGTTAAAAAAGTGCAAGAATGTACATACCAGCAGTCGCTGGAGCTTCGACAACCATTCATTTGTTTTGATGGTGTAGCTCCCATTAATAGCGACTACTACAGATTTTGTAGGAAGGAGCAGCGCTAGAACGAGACAAAGACGAGAGGACACAAACACGGCGCTGACTAGCAACCATGTGTTATTGCGTCTGCACGTCGGTATATACACGAAAAACACAATCAGTATATACATATCAGGGAACAAGGTATCGCCGTATACAATGCCATGTCAGTTTTGATAGGTACATCATTTCATTTTTGCAGAGCGAAGCTGCACTGACACAGCATTAAAATATGGCTGTTAGTCAGCGACATGTTTGTATCCTTTCGTCTTTGTCTTTTTCTAGCGCTCTTTCTTAATTCAAAATTAGTATGTACTAACCAGCTCAATTCAAGACGCTACGACTACTAGTACAGGTTTTTTTGCACTGTATTCATAGACTGTGCTGGCTGACGAGACCTTCCTTCTATGCCGTTGATTAGTCCCAGTGGGTAATGGTTCTCGCACTCGATGCTGGCAAATCAGATCCACTGTGATGTCGTCAAGTTCGTTGCGAACACATGTCCTTAATCACAGCGTTTTCATGTTTTAACAGTTGCCGTGTCTGTTTATCAATGGCTCTAGAAATAACACTGTGTGTGCATTTGTTACTTTGAATGCAAGGCCTGCCATCTTCCTCTCTCTCCTGTGCAGGTGCAGAGCAAAGTCAGTTTTTTTGTGAAGCACAATCGTCCCGAGCTTGAAGGTACCTTCCTTACGAAACTACGAGAAGTTGTCCTCGATGAAAAGGTGCCAAAGACTCACCGGTCTTCTGCATTGGAAACACTCGAACTTATTTTGAAAGAGCTTACACGAAATGCCTCCTAGTTTGTTTATTCTCTCAAATAAATCGCCGTGTAAAAGCATATTTTACTAACTGCATTGATTTTACGCTCTTCTTTCATCCTCGTATATTACCACCTTTCTCGGGCACCATGCAATACTCTGATGGGTACAACACAAGCAAAATATTCTGTGAACACGAGCAAAAGTTCTGTGATGGATCCCAAATTTTTTAGGTTTGGTTCTAGAGTTTCCATCATGTGTTCCTTTACTAAGGCAGTTCAGTCCCCCTTGAAAAAATTATCTCCTTTTGTCATCAATGCAGATGATACAAGTCATGCGACCTCAAGTGAACTGAGCAATATCAATACTGAACTGTTGTAATAGTGAGCCCAAAAAATGAAGGACGTCCATGAGACAGAAACGACTTACAATGTGGACAAGGTAGAGCATGTGCAAGGAGAACAGCCATGGGCACGTATGAACTAGCTGATGTGGCACATGTGGCTTGGCTGTGGTGGAATGCACTAAAATGCATTCACAGAATTAGCATGTCGGATTTGCAAATGGACTATGAAGAATTGAGTGCTTAGACGTTCTACATGCTTTCAGTAAAGAGAGCCAAGCACAGTAGGTGATGTTCCAGTCTGTTATGCATCAGCACTAAGACTTTTAGTTTTGAGGCATCTCGGCGATAGTGTAAGAGATTCTCTCGCACACGTTTACTGTGCCAGAATCCTGGCATAAATTATGCACCAACATCAATGTACCTTATTAGAAAACCAATACCAAATTATATTTTTCTGCGTGATTTATATAAGTTAGCCGATCAAATAAATACAGAGCAGGTGTTCCAGCTGTCTGTACTTTGGTGCATAGTGCAACTTACTAGACATGACATCAGTAGTGTCACTGACTTGCAATGGTTGCTAATCTGCTTTATGAACTGGAACACCCATAGGCGTGCGCAGAGTTCCCCATTAGAAGGGGGCAAAGATCCGCCGCAGCGCCCCCCACCCTACTAAGTCAATGAATGGGGCAGATTTCGCCCCCCCCCCCTCTTAGGTGGCTAGAAGGGTCAATGTACGGGGCAGATTTTGCGCCCCCCCTCATAGGTGATTAGGGGGGGCGCCCCCCCCCCCCCCCCCTGTGCACACGCCTATGGGAACACCCGAGGTGTGTTCAGTGTCTTGTAATTTTTATTTATTGCAGTGAAATCATAAAAGTTGACATTCATCATGAGGACACGTTGCTAGTAGTAGAAATAGGGGCTCAGTTTCGCAATATAATTTGAACGGAGCGTTCTCTCAGTGCTAACAGGTGCGTACATTTGAAACAACCCATAAAGGAGTAAGCCGAGAGGGCAGAGGGAAGAAGAATGGGCTCAAAAAAAATAAAAATAAATAAACCAGCGATAAATGCAATGAGTGGGAAGAGTGGCTATTTGGCAACGCCGTTCAGTACAACTAAATACAATTTATATAAGTGAGCGCTGCGGGCAAATGCAGAGACGCACCTTGTGGATGTAGTGAAAGGTTTCCTGCAAATTGTTTTGGCATCTTAACACTAAAGTGAAACAATGAATCAATTTAGACTGATAAATTATACCCTGAAAACTCTACTGTCGTCAATTTCGCCATCATAGGTTTGTTAATAGAAGAGAAAATGAAGGTCAGAGTAACATTTGTAAGTTTCGCGCCGAAATCACTGCAGGTGATGTCACTGATTTCATAGTGTTTTCTTTCGTATTTTGGTGACACTGAGCCAAATAAATTTCCTGAAACTTGATAGGTTAAGTCTCTGGCCCTCTCAGAGGACAACGAACTTCATTTTTACCGAGTGGGGACTACGTAGGTCTAAGCAGACGCAGTTAAATTCTGTGACGTCACGGCGATTGGTGCGGGACCTTCAACTTGGCGTCGCCACCAGCATTTTCTTTTGCTAGTTTTCTCGCTTACCAAGCGTCTTTTCGTGGCAAGCGTGGTGATTTTCTTATTATGAAAGAGTAATTTACTAACACGAGAAAAATCCTTTTTCTCTTTAGTGTCCCTTTTAAAGGTTAGAAACTCCATGTATGTGAAGTCGCCATAACAGTATCTCATGACGCGGATAGGACGGGACAGCTGCGTCTGTTAACGTGACTGCACACAACTATAATCGGATACAACTTAAGAAGGCAGGAGAGGCCTCACCCAGACGACTGAAGCGCGGCAGTCGATCGCCTCCGCAACTAAAGAAATAGCCCCGCTCATGCACGCGCCGATGTTCTCCGAAGGCTGAGCCCCCGGCCGTCCCGCTCATGACGTCAGTCCCGAGTGCGCGCCCATTGGTGCAGGCTTGTGTTCATGCACCTTTGGGGAGGAAATGCCGCTGCCTTCTTAAGTTGTACCCGACTATAGCTATTGGCAGCGAGATCAAGCAGAGTCGGCACCTAGCGGCGAGCGGACGAAACCCCGCGGTGTGGATGGCTCCTTGCGTCGTCTGCTAGCCGCACCGTGTTCGCATGTGTGCGTGCGTCATGCGCGTCCTCAGATCACAGCTTATTCCGTTGTGCTAGCACAATATCGAATGCTTGTACGTATTCCTACACGATATGCATAAGCATTTCGCCTTACGACACTTGTATGCACTCTAATAAGTGAGTACACGCCTGTGTCGGTATGGCGCTAGGTCTAACCATCGTACCGTTGTTATGACCGGCTGTCGGTGGCGAAGCACTGACCAAGAGAATCGGCGGACGAGGTGTTCTCACGCTGCTAGAACACCTGTATCCTTCCTGGAAACGAAATTCCTGGGACGGCGAGTGACCAACAATGGGCAGAATCTCGGCCTCAAAGTCTGGGACGGCGATGCCGGAGACAATGGACCACCTGGGCTTGGCTTGGTACGCTGCCGAAGCCACCTGACGGGTATGTTTCGACGGGAGTCTCCGCAACCCTTTCGCTGCGTCGGGAAAAGATCTGCATGGGCAAGCACGAGGAACCTGTTCTGCTTCTCCCCCACCTGCGTGTCGACAACCGCAGGACTCTTGCCGCTTCAAGTGTGCCATGACCCCTCCGCGACAGTGAAATGGACTGTGCCATGGTGGGAGGTGTCGTGTGTGTGATTGGTGGTCATCAAGAGGGAGGAGCCAAACTGAGGGGTTAAAACGACGGTGCTGAGGGAGAAATGGGGCTCTGAGCCCTCGGTAACAGGCTCATCCAATGCGTTCGTCGCTGAACTCTTTCCTTGTAACTATGTAATTGAGTGTATCAAAAGTGCCAGTAAACTTGTTATTGTTTTCCCATCTTGCTAGCATCAGTTCCTCAACCCGGAGACTCGACTACGCTACCAAACGGAGTCCGGGTACGACGCTGCCCTCTCGTAGCAACAGCATGGTTGCCGATGAGGGACGGATCTAAATACACCGGCACGACAACAGGAGTCAGCGGTAGGATTGATCCAAATACCCGGTCGCAACAACTGGTGGCAGCGGTGGGATTGATCCAAATACCCGGTCGCAACGACTGGTGGCAGCGGTGGGATCTGAAGCTACAAGCGACAACAACAGTCGGCCTAAGGGAATGCAGCTGTCTCGAGACATCGATCACGTGTGGGTGAGTGCTTGGCTTTTCCTTTGATGTGGACCAGGTTCTAAACGAGGGTTTTAGAACTGGTAGATAACTTTGCCGAGAGACTCAAGGTTACGTACTCTCGGATAGTTATTTTGGAAGTAGCGGGCACTCGGGACGATCATGGATTTACAGAAGCTGCAGGAGCCGGACTTGTTGCTGTTGTGTGAGGAATTGGGGATCGATACGAGGGTTTTGGCAGGAAAATCCCTAATCATACAGGCAATCATTGATTTGGGGGCCGATGATGAGGAGCTCTGTGAAGAATGGGAGGTCGTCAACCAAAAAAAGGAAGAGCAGCTCAGACAGCGAGAAAGAGAGGAACGCCACGCAGAATTCGAAAGAGAAGAAAAGAGGCGCGAGCGTGAAAGAGAGGAACGCCACGCAGAATTCGAAAGGGAAGAAAAGAGGCGTGAGCGTGAAAGAGAGGAACGCCACGCAGAATTCGAAAGGGAAGAAAAGAGGCGTAAGCGTGAAAGGGAGGAAAGGTGGCGTGAGCTCCGCAAACTAGAAGTCAAGGTAGAACTCCTAAGGTTGAGTAAGAGGTCGGGCAGTTGTCCCCAGCGAGTGGTACCTCTTCTCAACAAGAAGGCAGAGTTCAAGATGTCAAGGTATATGCAGCCATATGTGGTATCAGGGGATATCGGCCTGTATCTTGCAAAATTTGAACAAATGTGTGAGGAACTGTCTTTTGAGCGAGACACTTGGTCTCAGGGTTAATGTCAGTTCTGCCCAGAGAGGCAGTTGAGGTTGTTGCGCGACTCAGTGAGAAGGACGCGGACAACTACGATGTAATTAAGGCATCTTTATTCCGGAGATTCGGAATATCTGATAGGAGAGAGGAAAGCAAAAGAAGCATGCTAAGGGATCCTTCTCCTGAGAACAACGAGCGACAGGTCGCCGTTGGCGAGATCGCGCCAGAGAAAGGCCCGCTGTTTCAAGAGAGCATGAAAGCAGAGAAGGTTGAGAATGAGGCCTTGGCCGATCTAGAGTTAGAGACAATTCCGAAAGACGTTCCTTCCGTGGAGGAGGTTGGTACCAGCCGCCCTGATGGGCTCAAGGAGAAGCTGGAAACCTTCCTCGTGCCTCGAAAGGACGTTTCGGAATCGTCAAACGTAAAGACTGTTAGCGTGGTGGCTAACAATAGCAAGGACGTGACGCTTAAAGGGTTCGGCGATACCGTCGGTGAGGGCACAGGTTTAGATTTTATCAGCGCTGACGCAGATAATGTGGCCCGACAGTCCGACGTGGCGGAGAATTCGAGAGGTGTAAGCGAGAAAGAAGGTGTAGAACAAGCACCAACGAGCTGCACAACTCCGCATGTCGCGACCCGAAGCGATGATCGAGGTATCGAGAGAAAGGATGTTCGCCGACATCGTAGAAAAAGAAAGCGGCGGAAGCATTCGGCTCAGCGTAAGCTTAAAGCGCTGAACACATGGTGCGATTCGGCATCCGATCCGACGTGCGACGCCGCACGCGGTATACGGCGATTCAGGACACATGGGCACATGGGGGCGAACGAGCAATCAGCGCGCAGGCTCCGCCCACACACGGCACCCCGGCTTGCACGCTCGGAAGACATCGCATCCTCTTCGTTGACTGCAAAACAAACAACCTTACGCAGCCACGCTTCGTTCTGTAAGAACATTGCCAATAAAGCTACGCCTTCGCAAGCGACAAGCATCTCAACAGACCGCATTCACTCGCGACTCCGAGAGTAGGCTTGTCACGACACCGAGCGTAGGCCTAGCAAGGCGGACGCTGTCGCTAGCGCCGTTCGCGATCAAACGCGAGCTGATCGTCGAGCACTTATTTTTATCAACACGATTAAAACTTTTACGCTGATGACACGCATTTACATGCGCAATGGTTTTCTCGTAGACCTCGATTTGACGAGCAACGGTGGAAGCAAAGCCGGCCGGTTCGCCGAGACGGCCGGTGCGGCTGTTAGCTGCGAAGTGGCCTTCCATAGCGGCTCGATATCTCGCTAGTGGTTCGAAAACGGGCGCCGCCTTGCACAAATGTCATGAGTTATTTGATGTCAGAAAGAAAGTTTAACCAACGTTTTTCATGATCGGAGCCGTCCGAACGTAGTTCAACAAACGCGCAAACAAACAAACAAGCAACAAACGCGCCACCAGAGGAGTGACGTCAGGCGTCTCCCGCGCTACCATTGGCTGCGGCCGTCAGACCGACGCGGCAGCCGCGCGGCTACATTCAGCAAGTTGGATGCCCGTGCGGCATGCGAATCGTCTCCGCACGCTGATGGAACCTGTTGGGCGTCTGTCGGATGCGGCTGTTGGCACGAACAGCCGTACGACGAATCGCATCCAAATTCGCACCATGTGTCCAGCGCTTAAGAAAGGTCCCACCCCGGCGCGAGAAAGACGCAAGCGTAGGCCAACGGACAGTTTGCGGAAACGTAAATTGAGGCATTCATTCATCCGCAAGCTGCGCGAGAGGCACAGAGGGAGAAAGCAAGGTGCCCTCCCACGACGGAAGGCGAGGTTGGGATTGACAGCTTCGGGAGAGCACCTGGGTCCGAATCGTCAAAGTCGAAAGACCAGTGTACGGCGGGTAACAAAGCACCGCGCGGAGGCGAGCACAAAGGGAGAATGGACAGGGTTCCCCCCCCGTTTCTGGCATTCCATTCGCCTTCCAGAAGGGAGCCGGCCGAAGTGCCGAATGAAGCGTGACTGTGGAATGCCGCTGTTGGCTCGTGCATGTTGTAGCCTCTGGCGAGCTAGAAAGTCGGCTGGACCGCGGCCCCATCGGGTACGATTCAAGCGAATCTAATTGAGAAAAGCGGAACGGTCAGTTCGAGTAATTTTGCAGGTGCGTGCAAACTAGGGTTACCTATTGTTTTGTTAGGAATGTAGAATTCAGCCAGTTTATTTTTGTGTGTTATGAGATGCGGTGTAAAGGTTTAAGAAGAAAAACCGCGTAGTGGTAAAGGGCTGAAGAGAGCATCGAAGTTTTCTTTTAATCATTAGGATGAAGGTGTTTTTAGCGCGAAAACTGTAATTGAACTAGTTTTGAAAGGTTTAGTCCATATATCGTATGCGTTCACTTTCATGTCGATTTGGGGTGAATAGGCATTTAAGGAGAGATATCTGCATCAGTTTCCGAAATGAGTTTGGCACTGAGCGGTGCAGTTTTCGTTACGCGCTATTGGAATTGACAGGCATTTGGTGCAAGGTTTTAGCATAAAAACCAATGCAAATGTTTGAGGTGCTTTTGCAGTGTATTGCACCTGGGGTTATTTTTTTGTTGTTGTTGTACAATGTACGTTGTAACGTAACGTAAGGATCAGGTTTTAGAAGAACTTAGAGGGATTAGGTGAAGGGTTAGTTGTACTTTGTCTTTTGCAACGCTATAGGAATGAGGTATTGAGGCGCTCAGGAGAGCACAGTGGTTTTTTATCAGAGGCGTTGGCATGGGCAAGTAGCTTTAACAGAATGAACCTGTTAGAAGACAGTGTTTATCCCGTTATGTTTTGTTCTTTTTCTTGTGAAGGAATAAGTTATCAGGTGATCACTGGAGCGGATCATTAAGCTTTTCCTGACGTTGAGATGTTAGCGATCGTTCAGGGGAATGAGACGCGGTCGAACCTTTCGTTGGGGTTCTGACTGTAAAGGATGAGAAGGTCGGTTTTAAAGAGCAATCGTAGACTATTTAGGTCACGGCGTAGGCCTAGGTTTTAGGAAACCTAATGAGCTTAAGAGCTCAGGAGTAGCAGACTATCCACGGCCCAAAACAAAGAAGGACGAAGGGGCGTTTTGGGGCTCGCTGGAATGCAGTCTTTGCATCGGGAGTTTATTCATCGTTGGCCACCCCTTGACCGATGTTCTTCGCGGGATAGAACAGGCGAAGGTAGTCTAAGATGAAAAGAAGGAAGCTGCCTTCTTAAGTATGAAGGCGGTACTGATTAACCGTCCGGTTTTGCGAGCTCCCGTTTACGACCGAGAGTTCACGGTCCAGAGTTATACGAGTGATCGAGGCCTAGGTGCCGTTCAATGTTAGAAGGATGACGAAGGTAATGAACATCCCGTGCTCTACTTGAGCCGAATATAGAGCTCTCGCGAGATGGCGTTCTGCGCTTCAGAAAGGGAGTGCGCTTACATTGTGTAGGCCATTCATTAGTTGCAGTGTAATCTCGGAGGCGTCAAATTCAGCGTAGATACGGAACGTTATCCCCTTGCCTGGCTGCAAGCCGTGACATCTAAGAACAGTCACCTTCTGAGGTGGAGCTTGAATTTTTAGGTAATATCTTTTCGACATTAAGGATAAGAAGAGCAAAATTTGAGTGGAAACGCTGACGCGCTTAGCCGCTCTTTCTAAGCGAGTCTGGGGTGCTCTTCCCAATGTCTTGAAATTGATATATGAGTTTTTTTTTTTTTTTTCGTGCAACTATTTGATTGTTTGAGTAATGTAGCACGTTTGGCTTCTCAGCTTAAGTGAGTCCTGAGAGTTTTGAGTGTCAGCTTTCGTATAAAGCTACAATGAAAATTTGTTTACCAACCCTGTTTTGGCCTGGTTTGCTCGGAGGCGGCCGAGTGCTTGCTCTGCATGTGGTTGAGTTTCAGAGAGGCCGCTGAATTTGGGTTGCAACTGACCAGACAATGCTTCAAGCGAAGACGAGCTTTGGACATTCAACGGTGGCGAATTTCGTCGACCCTTCGAGCAGCAGCGATGGCTGCTACCCTCCGTTTCTCCACTGGCGAGGGAGGAGGCTGTTATGACCGGCTGTCGGTGGCGAAGCACTGACCAAGAGAATCGGCGGACGAGGTGTTCTCACGCTGCTAGAACACCTGTATCCTTCCTGGAAACGAAATTCCTGGGACGGCGAGTGACCAACAATGGGCAGAATCTCGGCCTCAAAGTCTGGGACGGCGATGCCGGAGACAATGGACCACCTGGGCTTGGCTTGGTACGCTGCCGAAGCCACCTGACGGGTATGTTTCGACGGGAGTCTCCGCAACCCTTTCGCTGCGTCGGGAAAAGATCTGCATGGGCAAGCACGAGGAACCTGTTCTGCTTCTCCCCCACCTGCGTGTCGACAACCGCAGGACTCTTGGCCGCTTCAAGTGTGCCATGACCCCTCCGCGACAGTGAAATGGACTGTGCCATGGTGGGAGGTGTCGTGTGTGTGATTGGTGGTCATCAAGAGGGAGGAGCCAAACTGAGGGGTTAAAACGATGGTGCTGAGGGAGAAATGGGGCTCTGAGCCCTCGGTAACAGGCTCATCCAATGCGTTCGTCGCTGAACTCTTTCCTTGTAACTATGTAATTGAGTGTATCAAAAGTGCCAGTAAACTTGTTATTGTTTTCCCATCTTGCTAGCATCAGTTCCTCAACCCGGAGACTCGACTACGCTACAAACGGAGTCCGGGTACGACGCTGCCCTCTCGTAGCAACAGCATGGTTGCCGATGAGGGACGGATCTAAATACACCGGCACGACAACAGGAGTCAGCGGTAGGATTGATCCAAATACCCGGTCGCAACACCGTCTATTCGCCAAGATCATTTCAGTGTGGGTACTGCTTTCTCGTTCAAGCACGTCACATAATTCATTCGGCGTCGTCCTAAACGAAAAAGAAAGTACTAAATGTCGAGGTGTGAATGCAGAATTTTAGCGACACCATCTCGTGATGTGTTGGCGATTTGAAAATCCTTGTAATACCACAAAGCATGAACTAGCGTCTGCAGAGGATGGTAAGCGGTAAAAAAGGCCTGAAGCCGCGCACATTTCTGCAGCAATACGCGTATTCATGCAAACAAAAGCAGAGTGCACAAACTTCTACTTCATCTAATTACGCAGAAGTACAGGTTCTCTTTTTTTTTTTGTAGCCGCTAGAGCAAGAAGTAAATACTTCAATGGCTCAGTCGCGCAACACAGTTTATATTGTGGTATAGGCAAAACGCAATTTAAACTCGTGCAAATAAAGCAAGAAAAAAACATCGAGCACAGGGCAAAACTCAAATGTGAGTGAAGGCCAGTACCCCATTGATTGGCAGATTGCACTTCTCTCACAATTTATAGGTACGTTAGGACGGTTGCGTGCATTGATGTGGCAATGGAGGGCACATACATCGCCATTAGGCTCCAGTCAATGCGCTTTACTCGCCAACAATCGACTCAAACCGCATACGGCGAAGCTCCGCCGCGTACATTTGTATACGCGCCGCCGACGGCCGATCCGCACAAACGCGGCGACGGTGATGCCACCTATAGCCCGATCTCGCGGAGAATACTGTTCGCCCTCCCCATTCCTGCCCATAATGTTTCATGGCGATTGCACTAAGCTTAGGGCGGCGCCAGCCAATTGAAGCAGCGGTATACACTGCCCTTCCTCCCCTCCCCGTCTTCTAGCTATTTTCTTCCCCGAAGGATAAAAGAGTGCAGACATTCCTAACCCGCACCTACGGCGATATCTTCGCCGTATATAATTATCACAAGGAGATACACAGCCCGATGTCCACTTAAGTAGCCAGAAATTTCACTCCTTACCACGATATGTTCCCTCCCCAATGCAACTGCATTAATTTTGACTCGCAGCACACTGTTCCTTGTGTAGAGTAGAGTAGACCCTTGTATCCGTGGCACATACCCACGCTGGGGGATTAGTGGTTAACCAATAAATGAAAGAAGTGAAGATCGCCGCGCGCTCTGTTGCCTTCGTGGGGTGCTTGTGCTGGCAAATGGCTTACACGAAGGGCCGCACTGGAAGGCTGCTACATTGAACGCCCCGGCGCCGACGAGTGCCGGGTCCCACCCTGCAACCGATTGGTGAGCACGTCCGTAGCCTCCTTTCTGCTGATCTACGTTGCAGCCGAAGCATTGTAGGGCACGTGCCGACTACGGAATAGCATGTACGAGTCGAGCGCACAGCGCGTCGTGGGCAGCCGGCCCAAGGTCCGAAGATCCGGCAACAGTGCTACGAGCGCATTGCAGAACATCAGGAACGCCGTGGGTCAGCGAAAATGGAAATACGTGATCGGCGCGTGCTTTCTGATAAGTGTCGTTGCCGTGGTGCTGCCCGCAAGTGCAGCGCGTTCTGCGAAGCGGACGTCGTCTCATCACGCCGCCGCGCCCGTGCACAAAACCGTCGCGCAGAACGAAGCGGCCGACGAGCAACGCGCGGTCTACCACGCACCCGCGGTCAACAAGAAATCGCTGGCACGCAATCCCACCGACCACCACGCGGCCAAGGTGCGCAAGGCCGCACCAGCCGCCTCCGCGGCCAGGAAGCGTAGGCGGACGACGTCGCCTACCCGCAAGCCTCCAAAGATCGCCGAGGAAAAAGAGCGCGAAGATGAGGCGGAGAAAGACGGTGCCGCTGCACGAGCAGCGGCCGATGAACCAGAACCAGCGGCCGTCCAGGACGCACCGGAGGTGTTAGCGCCCACTGGAGCGGACAAGAACAGCACCCGGGCGTCTAAAGACCGCGCGACAAAGGCCGGCAAGGCTGAGGCGAACGCCAAGAAGGTGGCTGCATATAGGCAAAGCGAGGCTCCGAGCAACGAGTCGATCTTTCGCTTCGCCACGCCTGCATTGCCCAACGACGCTGGCGACCACGGCGACGAGAACATTCGCCTGCCGAAGAACGTCAGGCCGGTCGCGTACAAGCTCGTACTAGTGCCAGAGTACCAAGACCAGAGCATGTCGTTCAAGGGCAGCGTGCGCATCACACTGGAAGCTTTGGAGCCCACCAAGCTGATACAGCTGCACGCGGCCAATCTGGTCATCAACCGCGGCAACCTGTCTCTGCGCTTCGCTTCGGGCGCTCCCGGTCCTGACATCCTGAGCATCCGCACCAACGACTTTTCCCAGTTCCTGTACATCAACCTGGCCGAGGACCTTGTGGCGGGCGACAAGTACGAGCTGAACATCTCGTTCAGCACGGTGGCTATGTACGACAACGGCTTCAACGTCCGACGCTACCAGAGGGACGAAGGCCCACCCGTGTAAGAGTTTTCATCGCTCGCGTCGACTCAATGCATAGTCATTTTGCCTTATATCAGACAGACATAGGCGTCCGCACGATGGGGCCGGGGGGGGGGGGGTTGCACAGTCTGCTTCCTATAGGAACTGTCGCGTCATTATTTAACGATCAGGGTTTTGCATGACCCCACAGTTGTCTGACGATAATGGCGGTCGAAGGCCCCTGATGTTGCTCCAGGAATTGTTTGTTTCCCATCTTTACTCCTGGAAATACGGGGACCAAAGGCAGGCCATTGTGAGAAGCGCGTCATTGCTACATTTTAATTTTTCTTCATCCATTGTGAAACATTCTTTTGGACTCTATCAATGGGGGGATACATTGCACCCCCCCCCCCTTTTCTCAATGGGGAACTCTGCGCACGCCTATGCAGACAGACTGTATGGCGAAGATAAAACTCGAGCACTTGGAGTTGGTAACACTTCATGGTGTATAGAGGGGCACGACTAACACGGCACACAAGAAAAGATGGATGAACCAACAGCAACTCGCCCAACTTTTTATTATGTTGGTAACACTTCCCCGAGTTGGAGAAACGTGGGAAGAAATTCTTGCTCTGCTTTCAAGAAATAGCGTCGCTGAATTTTGTTACGTTGTCAAAGTGCTCTTCCAAAACGTTCGTGTATTACCGAAGAAAACGAGGACCAAGCTTTCTTTGATTACGTGCCTAAATCTTGCTGCCAATGGCGTCACTGGTTCAGTTATGTGGGGCACTTGAGATGGTGCAGATCAGGAAAACTAATCAAACCTTGTTAAGTTTTCCTTAACAAGGTTTCATTACACAGGATTTCATTATCGAGAACAACATCAACTAGACCGGAGTAAGCGCTGTCGAAATCAATGACGTCATGGCGAGAAGCTCCGGAAATATCAAAATGGCGTCCGCACCTGTGTTCTATAGTTTAGTCTGTTCGGGTTTACTATTTAAGTTTCCTCGTTCTATGGGCAACCGTTCTGCTGATAGAAGAATAATTTAACAATACTAATGCCAAAGTTGCCTATTGTTGCTCAATTCATCTGCATTGCCATTAGCGTTCTTTTTCGGTGCGTACTATTGTTACTTTTGGTTATATGGAGATAGCACAAAGTGTACTCCTCTGAAAGGACTACGATTAGGTGCAACGTGTAAGTCGTTGAAACTTGAGTTCACGCGTACAGACACCGGTCAGATGTAACGCCTACAAAATCTTACCCTCCGCATTACCCTGGTAATTTTTTGCACCTTTCATAGTGCAAGTATGATGCAAGGTTAAAACTATCTTACGCCTTAAACCCGTGCCTTAACCACGAAGGTGCAAGCCAAAAACCCGTACGTGTTTTTAAGAAGGCAAGATTCGCAGTGTAAAAAAAGATTTGTACTTGTACGAGGATCGAACCCAGCGTTTTTTGAGTGGTCGCCATACCATCTGAGGAAACCACGTGTCCAGCACGTGTCAGTGCAAGGACAATTAACAATAAAGCTGAAGTGCAGAAACACTGCTAAAATAGCAAACTTCTAAGGAATTTCGCAAGTTGGAGGAAAATGCATGAAACAGAAATATTTTGTAGCTACTTTCGTGAAGATGGCAAATGTCGTTTAATGCGCATTCGTTCATTCATTAAACTATTGACAATGACGTTTATTATTGTCATGGCAGCCGTCCATACCACATGCACAAATAAACCTGTAAAACGAAGGCATTTGGGAAAGTGGGCTTTCCCTCATAAAGCATGTATCCGTAGAGAAGCCAGATTTCAAGGTGTCTGCTGCTACATAACGTGCAGGCTGTTATAATCAACCAAGAAGGCGAGACAAGTGATGCAAAGCTGGGAAAATGTATTGAACTATTAACCCGCCACGGTGGTCTAGTCGTTATGGTGCTCGAGTGCTGACCCGCAGGTCGCGGGATCGAATCCCGGCCGCGGCCTCCGCATTTTCGATAGAAGCGAAAATGCTTGAGGCGCGTGTGCTTAGATTTAGGTGCACGTCAAAGAACCGCAGGTGGTCGAAATTTCCGGAGACCTCCACTACGGCGTCTCTCATAATCATGTCGTGGTTTTGGGACGTTAAACCCCAACAATTATTATTAATATTATGTACTGAACTACTAAGCAGGGTGGCTGCGCCAAAGGACGATGGATTGGTTAGGCTGTACGTTAAGCTACTGTACGTTCAGTCGCGAGTTTACTTGTTTTAAATGACCTCTAAAAGTACACTGTCAGTCAAGACCGATAGTATTTTTTGAAAACAGTATTCGCAATAATTTCGCGCTAACGGGTTCATTATTAAAAAAATAAACTTAAAGTCAAAGTTTATTTTTCGAGCCGTAACTTCAGCGCCGGCAGGCTTGGTGCACCGTTTACACCTTTGACGGACAACAAAAAGGCTACAGGCTTTACAACTAGATTACCATTGGTAGTCACACGAACCTAGGTGATGGACTGTGATCATGTGGAAGCTAAAGAATCATTAGTTTCAATTAAATTTCTGATTTCCAAACCGGGGAGCGCTTCTGCTATAGAGATATATTCCACGGAATACTGCCATGAGTTGGTATTGATACAGTTATGCATCAACGCAGGGTTCGTTGGTACAAGTGAAAAGCGCGGCGCAGCGCCTCGGTCCTCCTGAAGAGAGAAATAAGAGGGGAGAGCGTTAAAGGGCCCCTAAACAATCTCTGAATACATAAAGAACGAACGCGGTATTAATTATCTCCTGGCGTTTCCAGTCTTTTCGGCACAATTCGCGACGCCAGACGTCTGTTCGCGCGGCGTCATGAGGAAATAATAAGCTCTCAATTGGTCCATATACGAGGGATATTAGTTGCGAACTGCCCCCTACCATGCTTTGCCGCGCATTCGCACACGCCCGTTCTGCCTTGTCTCGCACGATTATCGTGCGCGATCAGCTTATTTTCACTTCGTTTTTTCGACTGCGTAAGTGAAGATAACAGCGTGCAGACGAAAAGAGCGATATCCTGATAGGTCGACGTGCTGACATTGTCCACGTGTTTTATGAAGAGATAATTGGCGAAGAAGAGATAGCGCCTGTAGCAAGAGCAGCGAAGGCGCGAAAGAAACCACTCTTTCGTCTTTGAACTCGTAGTGGCTTAGGGGCTCTTTAAAAGAGAACGACATTTTCGCAATACAGGAGCGATGGAGAGCGTGATTCCTTCATTCCCCATTCGCGGAGCTCAAATTCATCTTCCGCTTAACAAATTTCTCCTGTCGCTGAAAATGCGTGTTTGCTCAGTGTGTCACCATTTGTCATGACCTCCATCACAGAGGTCATGACTTCACTATGACAGCTGTACCGGTAGCTTAGGCCTATGAAATTTCGTGTCGCAAGAAAAACAGCCTAAAACGTTGCTAACACATAAAAGACAGTATGGTGTATGTTCACCACATTCATTCTTTATCCGCTTTCATGCATCGTTATACTTTGTGTAACAGCCCTCGTAATACGAAGTAATGTTTGAACGATTTGGCGTAGCCTTGAACACTGTGCGTATGCATTTATTTTCTTTCGACAGATGGGTTTATGGCGCCAATTTCCTGCCCACCGAAGCCAGGCGTACGTTCCCATGCTTCGACGAACCTGGAATTAAGGCTCCCTTCATTATTGAAGTCGTTCGACCCAACAACCTTCACACGCTCTCTAACATGCCCCTATCAGCAACGTATAAAAAGTGAGTTCTTCGTTCTAGCTAGTAGACTTCTTCCCCGATTGCTCTGTCTCCGTGCTCTACAAAAGAAAGGGACGATGGGAACAGCCCCGCTTCTTGTCGAATCTTATTTGGACGATGAGTTAGTTCCATTAGCATGACCTACTGTAGTCGCACGTTTAATTAGGCTCTCAATTATTTTGTTCCTCAGGCGCAACGAGTCAAAAGCAGATGTGTTCGTCACGTCTTTCCCCATGTCAACGTTCGCTACCGGATTCTTCATATCCGACTTTGTGTCTTACGGAAACAGCACGGTATGTATTTTACTACAATGATTATTGTTTGCGGGGCATTTTTGTTAATGCACTTCTGTTATTTCCCTATAGCACAGTCTGATCTTGTCCGTGTATCAGAGGCAGCATCTCTGATGGGAACCAGAGAGAGATCTATGAGAACTGTAACTAAAATCATGCAGCGTTACTTACTATAATGCTCGCTGTGATTTCAGGTTGAAGGCGCCTGTTCTTTGAGATAACTCACCGTATGTAGGTTCGTTAGGAGACCTGCCCAGAACTCCGAGAGTGGTTCGCCTTATGCGTTGGGACATTTTAGATGCCCGCCTTTAGTGGAATAGCGACATTGTCCTCGGGAGGAATTGACTCGCCCTTGCCACTTACTAGCGCTAGCAACCACTACTGTAGTGTTAGCACTTGCCTAGCCGGAGCCGATTTCGCGTGGATCCTCATGAGCCGTGCTGCGCATGCGCGAGGATTAGTGATGTCACACAGCTGGCTCACCGGAGCTGGCGTCTCACGCGCTCTCCGCCACCGCCGCGCGCGGCTCGCCGCTGCTGGTCTGCGCGTTCGGGAGGAGTGGCGTCCTAGCCGCGGCACTCACACTGGCGCCGGCGCGCGCGCAGACCGCGCCACCGCCGCGCGCGACTCGCCGCTGCTGGTCTGCGCATTCGAGAGGAGTGACGTCGTAGCCATGGCAGACACACTGGCGCCGGCGCGTGCGCAGCTATTCGCCTTCGCTGTGCAGTCGCCGTCTGCCACTGCGCTGGAACGCTTGATAGCGCCTCTGACTGGCGTTTGCAGGTGGGTAACGCCATGGAGAAGGGGAGCACAAATGCTGCTCAACGGCGCAGAAGAGCCGAGAAGCTTATCTCATCGGATCCCGAAGTAGTTGCCTGGTAATTAGCGGTTCAGCGTATGAAGAATGAACAGAAGGAGGCTAATAATCCTAGACAATCTGGAAAGCTAAGAATAATCAGCTGAACCTTTGCTAACGCTACGTATGTCGTAGCATAGCCGAGCTAAGCCACTGCAATCTTTTTTTTATCTTATGCGCTAAACGCCACCAGTCCGTAGTCGATGACCTTGTTCATTTCTACCATATTGCTTCTCAGATGAAGCTTTGGGCACGCCCTGGTGTAGCGAAGGACGTCGACTTCCTGCTTACGATGGGACCGCAGATTCTGAAGTTTTACGAAGAATACTTCGCGTCGCCGTATCAAGTGCCAAAGACCGGTAAGTCCCGTTAACCGTCCGCCGTTTCGATTTGCAGTTCTAGCCATGCTACCACGCAATATTTGTACTACAGACTTCAAGCGCCCTGTTTCTTCCTCTTTATTATTCTTTTCAATTTGAGGATGAAGAGTTTCTCCGAGGAACATTTACCGTGCTGTATACACTTTCTTGGTGTTGTAATGATCAACTCAGTGCACTTCAACTTATGTTTTTCTTCAAGAAAGGGTTCTTCACTAAAAGCCGCTTTTTGCATCTTGACGAGGCTCAGAAAACCGTTTACACCTCGTAACCAAACCTTCTAGGCCTTCTGAAGTTTCATTGGTCTCTCTTTATGCCATTCGAGTTTCTGAGCTCATTCCTCCATCTCTTCATTCGTAGACGTGATCGCCATGGAGCATTACATCAGCGACATTCAAAACATGGGGCTCCTGTACTTGCCCGAGTCGATCGCATTCTACGATGCCGAGGACTCTTCGATAGCCAAGAGGCAGACCGTCATGCTCTCCCTCTGTCACGCCTTCTCTCACGAGGTAAGACATTTGTGTCCTAAAGCTGTGTGTCCAGCCCACTTATAACAATGTACCCAAGTGCCGGCCACGAAAATCCCTTTGTTATAACCGATAATTGTTATAAACGTGTTGCATGAAACGAAGCAAAATATGGTGACGGCAGCTTGTTGTGAGAAAATCATAACATCGGATGGGATATGCCAATACACATCAGTAATAACTATGACACAGCTGCCGATTTTAATTGGACAGGCTTGAAAATTTGGACGCTTTCACGGCATCGCCACAAGCCCTTAGAGTCAACGTATGAAAACATCTGAAGTTTCGAGGCTGAAACTCTTCGAAGTCTTATTGTCCGGACTTCTTGCTCAAATAGCATGTCCGAAACTGCATTAACAGAAGCTGCTACCGCTGCCGCGTTGATCGTTTCATAGCTGGAACCAGCGCTGTCGCGATTCAGTCCGTCTGCGGCCGTGGCCGATTTTAAAAGCCACCTTTTCCGCAATGCTGGAACGCTATGCGGTGAAGCACATAATAAATTTGAGGGGGCTCGCATTGCGGGCAATACAGAGAAGGTTACAAAAACAGGTTCTATTGCATGAGCATGTGGTAGCCGTTGGGGCCAGGAAAGTAGCCAGGGATTGGAGGGTGGGGGGGTGCCCTCCCCCCTCTTCGAAAATTTTAAATTTTGCTTGCGTATATATACAGGCACACTTACAAACGCACGCACGGACATGCATTAAGTATGGTTGAACACCAGCCCCCCCCCCCCCCCCCTCCACCGAAACAAATGTCTGGCTACGCCCCTGGTTGGGGCTGTGGGCTGAGGGGCAGCAGCTTCACGTTTCTCGTTTTCGTGTTTATTTTCAAGGATTTTGCCTCTAAGAGGGGGGGGGGGGGCGCAGTCTGCCCCATACTTTGACATAATATGGAGGGGGGGTGCGACAAACCTCCCCCCCCCCCTGAAGGAGAAACCCTGCGCACGCTGACGAGAACATGTATACACAGATAGCTCACCAAATGCTCATAATGCAGCTGAAAATTTCTTGGCAAAGGGCGCCTGTCTTTGAAGCAGTCACCACGTGTTCTTTACTAATCTCCAGTTTAATGCTGTTTTTATTCATTTTGTTCTTTTATAATGTTTCATTTTTTTACAGTGGTTCGGGAACCTAGTTTCTCCGGAGTGGTGGGACGACGTTTGGCTGATGGACGGATTCGCAACGTACTTCCAGTACCGATGTCTCGAGTACTTCGACCAGACTTCCAAATCGGTAACGGCCTTACCATGGTGTTTGTAGTTAGCTGTTACGGGGCGTCTAAGGACTTACTTGCACTTACCTGTAATTTTTTTTTGTTTTCTTTTGGTGTTAGCCATTTCTTGATGTGATTCTTTCGAGTCGCTCGGAAATGACTTGTACACTGGTGTTAAGTGCAAATGAGACTAAATTTTGTACTCAGTATGTCTGTGATCATCCTTAAAGAAAGGTGCGAGTCGTGAACTTATGTTTTAGCAATGCAAACTAAAGATATTCCCCAAATGGAACTTTTTTTTCCTGAGGCTTACATTTCGACACTGGGACTAGTCTTGGAGTTATTCAAGATATGAGATTTTTAAAGAAAGTTCGTAGAACGCAACTCCAAGTTGCCTTAAAGGACAAGGTAGAGAGATATGTCTGTGTGTGTTGGGTCTACAATGTGAACACTACGCTTATGATGCATGCTGAGATATTTGCGTGTGTCTAGTTCGAACATTAACTTATTCCCTTTCTTTATTTACTGTTCTTTAGTACGATCTTATGCTCGTCAACGAGATCGTTCCCGTCATGAAGCACGACATCATGAAGTACGCTCCGGCGGTGGTTACAAACGTGGACACCCAGTACAGGATCTACCAGTCATTCAATGTCTTCAGCACTCAGAAGGTGCCCTTTTGCTTATCTTGTAGATTTTTTTTCTACTTCTTACAGAACTCTTCCTGCAGCGTATGGTTTTGTGCGGTTTCGGAGTAATATTTATTTAATTTATCCAGGAGGGCCTTATAACACGAGGCTTTGATCTAACGCTTCATCTTCAATCAACGTGCTTTTCTGATACTGAATTGTGATATTGTATCGTACGTCGGCAGTAGGTGAAAGCTCGGTTATCCTAAGTTTTTCTCATGGGAATACCTCAACGGCACGTTTAATTTAAAACATCTGTGTTCACCTGGGAAGCAATTACATAAACTTGAACACAGAGGGAAGCCATAGTTCATGCAACTGCACCAGAGTCGTACCTGCTTCGTACGTTTACTGTGCTAAGACGTACTTTTGCACAAGTGTTGGCTAAATTATGTCTCACGGCGCTGGCGGGACAGCAGGCGACAGTACACCGTTCCGTATATGCGCAAATTGAGGTTCTACGCCTGCTGTTTTCACCCACTAAGAGTCTAATCGAAGGACTCTATTGCTAGATATTTAGCTTTCTTCCCCCCAAATGTTGACTTTCTGCTGTATCGGTAAGGACTCCTTAAATTCGACAATGGGTCGTTGGTAAAAACACGGCGATTGTGACGGCTATGTTATCTGATCATCAGCAACGCTTTCGTTTTCCGATGCACAACCGGTAGCCTGATCTCTGGCTGCACGCATTCGGTTGTGACGACATCGACGTATGAGCGTTCCTCGATAAAGAACCTTTAACAAGTGTTGATTTACCGCGCACACCATTGGCTTTGGCGTGATAACCCGTTTATTTTGACGCTAGTTTCTTTTAGCCATATTTCCTTTTTTGTTTTTGTTTTTTTCCTGTAGGCTGTAGCGCTTCTGCGCATGCTAGATATGGCTGTTGGAGAAGAGCACTTCAAGATGGGCGTATACGTAAGTTTTTTTTATGTGTTCTAATACGCTGTCAAACGTTGATAATTTTAACAGGAAAATGCAGCTTTAGAGGTTATCCGTTGCTTGCCGCTGCCTTACGCATCAGTCAGTATACTGGTATGCTAAGAGCCCGATGTGTAGAAGTAAGCGAAGCACTAAAGTTTTCATCCGTATTATGCCGCTGTACATTGACGGGTTCTGTAGCTGAATCTCATGGTACTTGCGCGTCTCCCAATCGCTTCGACGGAATCATTTCAATGAGTATGAAATGTCAATACTGGGTTAATTAGTGCTTAGATTTTGGAGTGCGTAAAGAGACCGCCTCTGCTCAGAATAAATAAATAAATAAATAAATAAATAAATAAATAAATAAATAAATAAATAAATAAATAAATAAATACTAAAGCCAATAGAAATTTCAGAATTGCAGTTTGCATTAGTAAGGTGCGCGTACGGTGAACACGGTTTCAATGCTGTAAGCATGTCATTAACGCGTATATGCCCCCCCCCCCCCCCCCCCTAAGAAGAGAAAAGATCTCGCTAACCACTGTTTTGCACTGACACACATTCCGAGAAAATAGTACAAGAAAAGTAAATTAAGTTGAGGCACCTTTAAGTAAACAGGGTCTTTATTTTTTTTTTCACCATTGTTTGTGCAGTGATTTACTTGCACTCTCGCATATCTTCACATTACAGAAAATCCTCGACAAAAGGATGTTCGGCAACGTGACTTCCGCATTCGTGTGGGACGCATTTACAGAGGTAAGTTCTTTTCTAAGGAAGTTTCTTGGTCAGACGTGGGATTGGCGAATCGAATGCGAATTAGAGTGCCAGAAACAAATCGAATCGAATTGAACATCGTATAGTTTTCAAATGTCGAAGTGCCGTTTTCGTGATCACTGTAAAACGATCTTCACATCCTAGTGTTCATATTTCAGTATTAGAACGACAAATGAAGCATTATGAAGAAATAAGCAAATCCTTCGCACGTACAGAACTCTTAAGACGGCTAATGACCTTTGGACAGCGAGCAAGGTCTAACTCCCCGAGCGTCGTAGCCTGCGGCGATACGCGAGCCTTTATGCGCCTTTGTGTCCCTGGTGTATGTCATTCACCGTGCGATGTGCACCAATATTTTAACACATGCGCTAAAGCGCCCGCATGAGTAGATGCACACGCGTGTGTTCTCTTACATTATACAATGGCTGCGCGCAAGTGACGTACTGCGGATGCTTATATCGATGGTATTGTGTCGAATGCTTGCGTATTTTGACTGCTCACTCACTACACATTGGCAGGCGATGCCGAAGAAACGTCCCCTGAAGGTCGCGAATGTGATGGAGCCGTGGGTGACACAGCCGGGATTCCCCATGCTCATGGTGAACCGCGTCTACGACGAAAACGCAGCCACGCTCGTTCAGAGCAAGTTCGCACTCGAGCCGGAGGAACGAGAGTCGAGGTGAGAACTTGGGCGCTCTGCAGAGGAAATAGAAGTGGAAACGGTCACCTATAGTCGGGTACATCCCCCTTCATAAGTCTACAGAAGTTCCTTCTCAAAGGCGGATGCACCTAAGTCTGCACCAACGGGCGCGCACTCCAGGCTGACGTCACGAGCCGGACGGCCGGTGACCCGCCTTCGGATAATTCTGTCGAGGGCATGAGCGGGACTATTTTTTTAGCCGCGGAGACTATTGGCTGCCTTGCTTCAGTCGTCGGAGTGGGGCCTTCCGGACTTAAGTTGCATCCGACTACAGTTGGTTGTGCATGTCCCGATGAGAAATAGCGCTATATGGACGCAGAAAAATGTTTAGGCAAATAGAAACCAGGATACGAAACGGGCCATGTCGTCTTTTTATGTGGCTATACCAGGGGCGTAGCCAGAAATTTTTTTCGGGGGGGGGGGGGGGGGTTCAACCATACTTTATGTATGTTCGTGCGTGCGTTTGTATGTGTGCGTGCCTATATACGCAAGCAAAACTGAAAAATTTCGGGGGGGGGGGGGGGGTTGAACCCCCCCAACCCCTCCCTTGACTACGCCCCTGGCCTATACCCTTGCCTAAACATGGTAACCGTAGTAACCAGCTGCCTGCCTATTGTATGCTGCCTATTGTATACGCTGCCTGTTGTATGGCTGCCTTTTGTATGCACTGTTTTCAAGATGAATACCAACCAACTTGCCCAAATCACCGTTCTCCTATCCTTGCCTAAAACTTTGTCCGCGTCAATAGCGCCGTTGCCAGTGGGAATAAGTACGCAAATTAAGGTTTATGCTGCACGAGGCGCGATAGGATCCTCTTGCACATAGACTTTGCATGGGACATCACGGCGACGGCGACGCCCACGTGTGCTTGGAGTGACCCTATAATTACATTCACACTAAGACAAAACGCATTGTATATTGAATATCTTAGCCTGGCATGTTCTTGGCACTCTGTGACAGACGGCGTTTTTTTGCGTCTATTACAGGTTCACATGGCCGATCCCAATCACTTTTGTGTCATCCGAACAGCGGCTGTTTGACAACACCATGCCAACCGTTTGGCTGTACGACAAAGAAGGTGGGTATATAATACGCAACAGTGCGACAGAAGTGCGACAGTTTAGGTACATGTAAATAATTTAACATACTAATTTACTTCGCTTCACTTCGTTAGTGTCCTTTGCTTGAATGCGTATATGTCTTATTAAATTTAGGGGAGAATGTTAGTTCGGGGCAAACACAGTTCTTCGGCTGGATTAGGTCTAGTATCTGACATGACTTGCACCAACCAAATTGCACAATTACTTCATTAAATATGGTACAAGAAATTATTGCTGGCTGTTATGTGGCACACATTGAAACATCGAAGTTGAAGCTGTCCAGTGCTTAAGGCATACCAGTTTATCATGGTTGTGCGTGAAGTAGAACGCGACTACGTAGATATCCGCCACAAATTGCGCCGTGATATATCATCCAGCGGCATTCCACGTTACCTTGTCATGCTCGGCTAGTGTGTTTCATGCTGAGCGCCATGGCGTTCTTTTATTGCAGCCGGTATTAATTTTATGATAAACTGTAGTTCTGTGACAAAACTTTGTACATCAGATCTCTAGGTCTCGTCCCAGCATCGATTTCCTAATTTAGATACGCAGTATGATGCATTTATAATTTAGGATATTTTTCACGGAACATCCCCTGGATACAAATCTAACTCCTCGTTGGCACACACACACAAAAAAGGAAACATCTGCAAGCGTTTCAGTAGTAGATTTTTAATAGGAAGGTCCTTTCATTAGCAATGACTGTCTTCATTCCGCTTTGAGGTTAAGACTGACGTGGTGTAGATTGAGCTTGTAAGGCCACAAGTTTACGGAATGGCGGCAAAGGGCCTATAAACATATGGCCATGTGCGAGCATGTGGTAAGCGCTCCGCTGCGTGCAGTTTATTGGACTTTCAGAAAAATACTGCATATATTAGCAATGTGCATGTTCGAGCTAGTTGGTAATCCATGATTTCTTCTTTAGCGCAAGAAAAAAGACTTCTGAAAGAAGGGACTAAAAGAATGCCGCACGGAGAAGCTCTAACTTCCAACGGAAATTTTATTGTTCGGGCACATGGTAACTGCGCGGAATGTTAACCGCGCGCCTGCGCCGCTCCGCTTCCACAAATCACGACACCCTAAAGAGATAACTGCTCATCTCACAAGATAAAAGTGTCATTTACATTCAAAACTGAAATCTCATACGGAATATCTCACCTGTCAATGTCAAATGCTACACCTAGGTAGCGCAGTTCTTTCCTTAGGGCAATAGACGGCACAATTCTACACCGGTGATATACCTTGGCCATTTGCGCCCGTTTCTAATATTTGTCTTGCTTTTTTTTTGTCAATGTCAGATTTTAAAGTATGTTGTCATATAGATGTCAAAGTATGTCTATCTTTTCTTACATTGAAACCGAGATTGGATTGGTTCTAGGCAGCTAACCTCTCCCTGAAACGCCACTGTCTTATGTATTTTTGATCGACATACCGTAGTCGATGACTGTATGGTAATGGTCGGTAAGCAGGACTCACATGCCCACGTTCCTTTTTTTCTTTCTTTCTTTTTTTTTTGCAGGCCAACTGGAGAACCTGCCTGGCCCCCATCACTGGGTTCTGATCAACAGCAAGTTCTCGGGCTATTACAAAGTGAACTACGACGTTCACAACTGGGACCTGATCATTCGTCAGCTGCTTTGGAACCACACGGTAAACTGAAGTTCGCCCGCAAATGATCCTCTGATACCCCTCTTATTCGAGAACTTGTACAGTCGTCTACACGACTAACCTTAGAAGTAAATACGTGTATTCTGGTAGGTTTGTTTGATAGCCTTGTTAGGCCATAATTAGGCAATAAATAGTGCACGAGAAAAAAAAAAACACTACGTCTTATTTCAAGAGAGTGAAAGACCCGACAAAAGCATTATGCTAAATGCATTTAAGTGTGGTTATAGAAGTCAGCGTTTGTTTATTTCGGGGCTTTTTTTTATTATTTCTTTTCAGTACATCCACCCACTGAACCGCGCTCAGATTCAGAACGACCTGTTCGACTTGGCAAAGTAAGTCGCTCCCTGATTCTAATTTTTAGGCGATAAGTTTTGTAGCATCGAGAAGCGTTCTGAGCGTATTTAATGCTAATCATCCTGCCAAGTAAGCACGTCGAGGAGGTTATAATCACTGCACCTTGGTGCAACGCTGTTGCGCGATTTTCTATCTATTGCCACATTTATGTCTTGCAATATACTCTTAAGCAACAAAATAAATCTGCTCAGGTTAGTACTGCAATGTGTTTACTGGAATTTTGCGGGAGCAGTGTGGTTAGACCAACGCGAAACGGGGTGACATTAGTGTTCGCAGGACTCGGGCCATAGTCGTTCTATCGGAATAAAATAAGAGAGAGTGGAATCACTGTCAGTGATGTTGCTGCTTCGATGAGCGACACGATAAAGCTACTTCAGCAGTGTGAGACAGCAGCATGAATGCCAGGCACAAAGTGGTTAGCCCCGCGCAGCTGCGTTGTATAGCCTCGAACCGCAGTAGAGAAAAACCGCGGCATCGTACAAACCAATAGGATGTTACGCGGTGCAAGTATTCGTCGTCCAAGGAGAGCGCTGCTGATGCTACATGCAGACCGGGAAACTAGAGGCACACGATGGAGTGAGTGCTCAGTTGCAGTGATTCTTGGCGAGCTCAAGAACCAACGTACTTCTCGTAAAGAAACACGGGACTCTGGTTTCTTGTATTCGCGCATTTGACTTGCAATCATTTTGGTTGCCGTTCGTTTTTAGGGCCGGCCTCGTGAACTACACCGTAGCCCTTGAGGCCACCAAGTACTTACTGAAGGAGCAAGACTACATACCGTGGAAAGCCGCCTTCGAGAAGATGAAGGACGTCGGGGTCCGGCTGCAGACGACCGAGTCTTACTCGAAGTGGAAGGTGCGCGTCCACGGGCCGTTTTCTTATTCGCTAACGTCGATGCACGCGTGATAAAAATGACAAATCAGTTATGCAGAATAAGGGCATCCAAGCATTCTTCTTTTTGTATTGAGGGAAGTGAGTGTGAAGCAGTTCAAGGCTCAGTTTCTATCAAGGTTCCGCTTCAAACGTACCTTATTACCGTATGTTCTCGCGTATAACCCACACAAAAGGTTAAAAATAATGTACAGCTAAAGTCAAAACACAAATTCCGTTTGCAAATGTGGCTTCACGGTGGTGCTTTACAGCTATGCGAAGAAGCTAGCTTCGCGGCAATACACGGGGATCATTTTTAGCGAATTGTCCGCGAATCGTTTTTGAGGATGCGGGTTATCCGCGAAATAATACGGTATTCTCTTTATGTAACGATCGTGGGAAAACTCGCATCGCGAGAGTGTGTAGTGTCATACTACCATGTACGGAAAAGGCGTTTGCGCAGGACCAGCAGTTATGTTGTAGCTTCTTTCTAGGATAGCTCTCCTGAGTAAACATTCTAACACAAAAATGGAATATTGAGTGCATACGTGATCTTAGATTTGATTATTAACCCTGTGTTATCGCGTTCTCACGCTTATGGACTGCAGCTAATATTGTTCGTACAGTGAACCAGCTATAAAGCGTCATGTTCATCGATACGCAGGGATACATGTCGTCCCTCTTGAGCGCCAACTTCGCAAACATCTCGTGGGATGGCAACGAGACGTCGCTTCTATCCGCGTAAGGCCGCTCTTGCCGTCAAATTATTTCGCTAGCAGCGCAATATTATTCTCGTTTGCAGTGCAGTTGCAGTACTGTCCTAGGTGCGGTGCCGAATGTTCAATTACGAGCCTCTACATTTCTTTCTGCGTGATTTGCACAGTTGGAGGAGTCGTTGGTTTCACATTTGCCGATATGTTCTTCCAGTTAACTGTTGACTTTATGAAGCCGGTCTTGGGAAATATGATGTTGAGTGTGCGGCTACATTCATTAAAACATTTTTCCTTTGCAAGATGTGCATCCGCCTTGTTTATAGTGCTTAATGTGAATCAGCCAATCAACCACACCGACGAATCGGTGGCGTGGTTGATTCGATCGGTGATAATGGGGCAATTGATTGACAGACGGACCAGGCCGTCAATCAGTCGTATCCAATGGGTGGACAGTGAGTCATATATTGAACACATATCGTGACATAAGAGTAATAAACTGGTTCTTGTACGCGGATTTCCCTTGATTTCTTGAAATTCGTTAGTATACACATTACATCTGAAGAAAAGAGGATAGAGTAGTTCAATTTTACTCCTTATATGTACATGCGCCCCCAGAATAATTCGAAACGCCGGACACGCAGCCGCTCGCCGGCGGAGCGCGCCTGCAGAAAAAGTAGTACCATGATCTGCGCGTGCGCGGTCTCCCTAGCAAGCAAGCATTGGTCCCTACTGCACCTAGATTTGCGTTGCGTTGCTACAAAACGGGAGCCCTAGGTCCCAATTAGCGTTTTAGTAAGTGGGACTGGGTGGGTGGTGTCTGTGACAAGCTGTGTGTGCGCATGCAAGTGCATTGAAGCATAAGCCTTGGTGCGTGCGTGTTCGAGTGCTTAGGTGGCTTTTCTCCTTTGTTTAGTTGGTCCCTATTTATAATTTGATGAGAATATTTATGGTAGGTGACTGTGACTAGCGCTGGCAAAAGGCGGCGTTTTCGCCTGATGCAACTGTGAGCACATCGTCGGCCCGATTAATAGATACGAACATATTTATTGAACCATTCAGTGACACGAATTTCGCCCTTTGCCTATCGAGACAGCATGTCGAAAAGCATGCCCTCCTTGTCATAATGCTAAACGGAACCTAGTGCTACCCTTTTGAAACAAGACAACGCCAATCTAGATGCAGTAGGGAGCGATACTTGCTTGCTAGGGAAGCCGCGCATGCACAGTCCTTGCTTGTATTTATCCGCCGGTGCGCTCCTCCAGCGAGCGGCTGCGTGTCCGGCGTTCCGAATTATTCTGGGAGCGCCAGTGCACTTAATGTTGCGGTATTTTCGGAACGCTTACCTGGAACGTGTACTTTGCTAACGCAGTGAACTCGAGTCCGAGCTCGCCTTCCTTACTTGCTACTACGGTTACCAGCCCTGCATCGACAAGGCATTGGAGATGTTCCATGAGGTGAAGGAGAGCACAGCCGCGGGCGATGAGTGAGTAGCGCATTTTCATGGGGACGACGCGCAAAAGTGCCCGTGTACTCGTAGCGTGAAACCCTAGAGTTTAGTTTATCATTGATCAGGTATATTCAGCGCAGCTGTAGTGCCCTCTGCGCACGTTCAGTTGGGTCAGCTCTGTCCAAACCTTTGCTACCGAACTAAACCACATGTGTTGTAAACTGCCCAATTTGTGCAGTATAGCAACAACAATAAAACAACAACAAAAGGATATCATAATCTTGTTTTTAGGTATCACTGGTACTGCTTTGCATTTTTACGCCCATCTTCGTAACGAATGAATGAAGGAATTACCGTTGCGAGAGAGATGCGGCAGATGTATATTCATTCGTCACTAACTGATAGCGCAAGCGGTTCACGTGTACATAGGCGTGCGCACAGGGAGGGGGGGGGGGCAGGTGGGCGGCCGCCCCCCCTAATCAGCTAAGAGGGGGGGGGGAGCGCAAAACCTGCCCCGTACATGGACCCTTCTAGTCACCAAAGAGGGGGGGGGGTGCAAAATCTGCCCCATACATTGACTTAGTAGGGTGGGGGGGGGCGCTGCGATGAACCTTTGCCCCCCCCCCCTGATGGGCAACCCTGCGCACGCCTATGCACGTGTATAGACCTTTTAGGCGTTATTAAGCTGCACGAAAAGAGGAGGACACAAGTAGGAAACGTACAGGACACCGCGAGTGCAGGAGCGCTTGTGTCCTCGTCTCATCGCGCAGTTTAATAACGTCTAAAAGCTATGAACCCGCCAGAACGTCTTACTGATAGACCTTTTCAACGGAGGTAGGGAACACCTCCTCTCTGGACTGTAGCATGGGAGTGCAAAGACTGACGCATGCTGAAGTCGCTGCTTCGGCAGTGCAATTTTGTGGGTTCACGCATATTTCCCACAGCCCAGAGGGGATTACGGCGGCACCCACCCAGGGAGCCTTCGCTGAAAAGGTGTATAGCGTGCGCAGCGTGGCTTGAAATGTAGGGTTCTTTTTCTTCGTTTCTATATATTGTTAGTACGCAAAAGAACAAGCTATTTTGTCAATCGCAGCCCATTTGCGATATAAGAAGCAGATGAAACAAGAACAATTAGTTGTCTTGCGCGCGAGAGATGAGTGTGTATTTGTTACATGTTTAATATTAGCGCATGCGAAGTGCCTTCCTTCCGTGTTTATCGTGCGCGCAGTCTGCCGTCGCACCTACGCTACACCGTGTTCTGCGAGGCGGTGAAAACCGGCGGCGAGAAGAACTGGAAGTTCCTGTGGGACAGACTGCAGGAGTCCGATGACCCGTCAGAGCGAGCGGACATCATCAAGGCTCTCAGCTGCTCTCGCAGCGCGCAGCTTCTCGGAAAGTAAGGATCCTCGATGGCTGGACTATACAGAGACACGAGTTTGCCCCTTTTACGTTCATTTAGACGTGGGCATACGACGTACTACACTCCGCACGTACACAGTGAAGTGCAGCAAAATATTTGTTTACAAGCGTAATACGACTCGTGCGAGAAAGCGGAGAGCGGAGCGTAGAGTTGACTGATCTTTTATACGCTCACAAAATATAATAAAAGCGACAGAATATACTAAAAACTGCAGGACATAAATACGTGTGGCATCACATGTAACAGCGCGTAAAGCTGAAAAGGACGACGACAGAGGCAGTGTAAAGAGCGCTGTAAAGCGCTCTTTACACCATGTCTCCATCGTCGTTCCTTTCCAGTTTTACGCGCTCTTACATGTGTTGTAATGAACCAACTAGCCCCGCAAGCAACCATTCGTGCGACATGCCTAGTTTGTGCTACCAGGAAGTGGAAAAAACTTCTTGTGCATGTCCGACGATGTCACAAGCTGATATGTTGTAGCAGTGGAAACAACACTGAGTTACGTTGCCTCCAAGCAAGACAGGAATTCCGGAGGAAGATGAAGGCTTAAAGTGATTATAATTCGTTGAACGGGGAATGTGGCTGGTGTACGCATTTTGTCTTCAGGGACAGATTAAGACGCGTTCCCTCGTCGAAACAACGATGTGGACGCGCTTTGAAGACGCGGACAGAGACGAGACGGGACACACAGAGCGCAAATGCCGTCTCATCTCTGCCCGCCTCTTCAAAGCGCATCCACGTCGTCGTCATGCAGAACCAACTAGTCCAACTGAGTGCGCTTGTCGAAACGTTGCTTCCATCATGTCGACATTCCTTGCTCGACGACGACCACTCATCACTTTCCCATACAGCGAACGCAATACGACGCTGACGGCGGTTTAAGTCGACGAAGTGGCGTACGCGTTCGCTCTGTTCTGTGAATAAATCAACAGTGTAACTTGCCCGCAGCTACCTCAAGTCCGTGGTGGCACCTGACGACGTCATCCGACACGAAGACATCCCCGGTCTGTTCACGTCTTTCTCGGACAACCACGAGGGCAAGCCCGTCGCCTTCAAGTTCATCAACGACGAGTGGGGCTCCATTCACAAGAGGTAAGCGAGAACCAAGTAATGTTAATTTATTTTTGCGTTCAGCGTTGTTGTTTGCTTTAAGTGAGCGTTTGACGTATGGTCAAATGTAGTTTTAAAAAATTGTGCGATGGGCTATTTAGATAAAAATGCTAAAGCTGTTGCTCAGAACAACTAAGGGACCGAGCTTCGGCGAGAATAGAAACGCAAGACACCAAACGTTGGTGTTATGTAAATGTAGTGAACTGGTGTTAGATAGGCATGCTTGAACAGTGCTCGAAACTCGTTATAGCCTGGACTTCTGAGGTATTTATTTTAAGGCTTTGTTCAATGGGGGGGGGGGGGGTGCACGTTTCTGCCAAATAATCTTTTATACGTTTACCTGGTATTCAAGCAAACATTTATGCACACATTAAGTTGAACCGTCTGGTTGTCTTTATAAATTTACAGGTAGTCCTCTCTGTTCTGTAGTGGCGGAGAGGGGCGATGTCTTCCCGTGGAATGATTTAGTGCCCGGCCTTTTTTTATTATTATTGTACAGAACGCAGCAATGCAAGGTTTCATGTTATGTGTTCATATACAAATTTGTGACGTCATCATGACGTCACAAATTTTGGCGACCTGTGAGCTTATGTTGATGTCATCACGTGACGATTTTTTGCATCACTTTTGTTGACGCCGCCGACGACGGCGGTCACTCCTCACCCTCGATGAGGCATCTAAGGCTTTCGCCTGAATAAAGGGGACGCACTTCTTGAATGTGCGGGTGCAGCAGTGACAAGCAATTGCTGACGGCCTTACTGACCCATCGGCCGAGGCATTGCAAACTAAGAACCGGGCGTCTTGATTTGATGTTTTAGCCTTGTATGGGCGTAATAAACCATTCACACTTACAGAAACTACATAGTTTTATTCAATAAAGCGACTAACCTTTGTTATTCCAGGTTCCGCGATGTCCCCGAGGTACTCTTCCAAATCGAAGAATCGCTTCTAGAGACTGCGAGCGAATCAGCAGACGCTAAGACGGTAAGTGTCTCAAGGCGGTAGTGCAGCACAAAGCACCGAAGTTCAGGAGAATAGGTGTGCTATCAGTGGAGATAGGTACAAAAAGCAGACGCTGTCTTCGATGGACTTCCGGAGTGTTTCATCTCCACAAATTTTCGCACTTATCACTTTGTAGTAGATATTAGATTTGTGACGTCTTTGTGCAAACGGGCGGCATTCAAAAGGTCTAGTGCGTATCTAATATAATAAAAGCACACAAAACGCTGAAAAAAAGTCCCAAATATCAGCATAATGAAAAATTTATCGGCTACGTTCCTTTAGCTGACCAGCGCCATTCCGAACCAGATGACTCATGGAGTTTTATATCGTGTTTCATTGTATGCGAACGGGTATGTTGTTAGCCTGACATTCTCATGCGCTTAGATGTGGCATATATAGTGATGAATGGATTAATTAATTTCAAAGACCGTTTCGTGTGTACTGTTGAACAGGAAAAGTTTCACATCGCATTTCTTAATTTCTCTGTAATATGTGTGTGAAATTTCATTCTGTGGTCACCTCTACATAACGAGGCGAAAACTGTTAAAACTGCCGGAACGAACAGGTGGCAAGCACTGGAAATGTAATTGTACCTTCCGACCCTAGAACCTCGATGTTCAAATGAAGATGAAAACTTGAAATGATCAGCAGTGGACGAACAAAAGATTGATATGTTTTCCGATTACTAGCACAGAAAACATCTGTAGTTCAACCGCAGGTGGGTCATTCGACAACCTAGGTGCGCCAAGTAACGCTTAAGTAAGCTATAACGCTTTGTGTCTCAAACGTAGACAGCCCTGTATTATAAGTGAAACCCGAGTATTCGTTACCGAACTCGCCAACGAATGTCTGAAGAAGGCTTGGTCACACACTTCACGCGAGATCGCACCAATCTTAACCTGTAACCGGCAGTTCGTGCTGTTTTCGTGGATCTGTACGCAGATAATGTTTAACCGGAATTGACATTTCGACGCCTGGTCTTCTTTAACAACACTTTTCAGCTGAGCTCCTTTTACAAGCACAACAAGCAGTCCACGAAGATTCCAGAATGGCGCTACAAGCAGGTGCAAGAGGAGCGAAAACTCGACGATGCCTGGAAGGCAAAGTTCTACCCCGTCGTGAAACACTGGCTGGACGAGATTGACTTGGCAGTGTAGTCCCGGTCTCGCGTAATAAAAAAAAAAATGAGGCGGTACACAAAGTGTAGGCACAAAAAAAGGCGATGTATTTACAAAAGGCAGTATGGTTCACGAGAAAAAAAAAAAAAAACGAGAATACACGTTTGTGATTTTAGCGCAGAGCTAAGTGAAATGCCGCAGGATCGCACATTGTGAGTACGCTATGGCCGATGGTTCCCCTGTGCAAAGTCCGTAGTGATTCTCTCTTCAGTAGCCTGCGCTTTGACTTAGCAGGTTGGCGTAGAACTCTGTAAAGGATTTGACAACAGTGGCCCTGAAAAGAAAAAAAGAAAGCAGAAAGATAGGTAAAGCAAATGTATGCAGTTGTGCACGTTGCGCCAGACGATGGCGCAACCACGCAAGATGCCGCGTATTCGCGCTTGGCCGGCCAGTGCGACCAGTGGCGAAATAAAGCCTTAAGACAACACTGGAAACATGGTGGCCCATTTTACGCACGACCTATATATTCGCTGTAATCTGGAAAGAGTGAAACACTCGGAGGACGCAGCATGCACTCGACGGTTGGGAAATATTTAGTCCGGTTTTCTTACGTAAAACAACGGCGCTACTCTTTCTTCTTTCTTTTTCCGTTGTGGCATACACGGCGTTAAAGATCAACTGCTGTACGTGACGTACGAGAAAGTTTTAGCTAATCGTCCGTTGATATACTTGACTGTGTACACATCGGCAACCAATCGACGTGCGTCTTTACACTGCAGATATATTTCTTTATGTTGTTACCTTGTGAATATCAAGCACCTTAGCTCGTTTCTGCTACATGTGTTCAGCTGTGCGCCTAAAACCGGTATTCAAGGACTTGTCCTTTATATTTTGGCTTAGTGTGCGGCATCGGCTTCATTGGAATATTCATTGTCGAATATCGATGAAGCCACCGTGTCGCCATTGCTCCCTGTTTGCATACGTGTATCTTGTCCTACAATTACTGGCTTACCTTTAAGCTGAAAGAAAACTGAAGAGAAATCGACTTGTAGTGCAGCGTAGGCTCCCGTAAAGTGCATACATTTACAGCTGTTGCGATCTTTCATAGTGTGGATGCCACGGTCCGGTTTTCTTTAATAAGAGGAAGGTCTCTAAAGGGCATTCGATAATATCTTGTCTCGCAAGCATTCCCACGCTTGTAACCTTCTTGCAGCGATGTTTCGAGCGAGAGAACGTAAAAAAATGAAGTGAGCATGGTTCACTTTAAAGAAGAGCCATAGCGGAGTCGGCGCCATGCGTTGTAATGTGCGTTGTAATCTCATCGTGACATGTAAGTGTAACAACGTCACCTTAAAGCTCATTTAAGCGTGCACAGCAACAGCGGAGCAATATGCCTCAGAGTATCATCGCGTTTTGAGATTGAAGCGCCGTTAACCAGGGTTCGTCTAAGTCCACGGGCAGCTTGCGCAGCTATCGGGCAATAGAATGCGTGAAAGATTTTGCGACTACCATTCCAACTTGGCGCGATACCGGGAGCGCGCTAAAGTGACAGTTCTTGAAAGTCTGGGAGTTTGTCTGCAGCACCGCTTTAAAGCCAGCTGGCAGGCGCCCGACTTCACAGGGCTGGCAAAGGAAGCCTATGGAGCTCTGCATGTCCTGCGACAAGGACCGGGAACCAACCGAACACGTGCTTGGTTAACCTCTTTGTATTTTCATTTCGTTTCTTTCTCGCTCTTGCTACATGTCTTTGCTGATGAGTGCAGTAGTGCGGCTACAGGAGTCGGTATACAACATTTGTAAGTTGCGTTTGGTTAAGTGAAATCGGGCGATTTAGTGAGTCTCGATAGCGTCGAGTTTTTAAGGGTAGAAATAAGAGGCGTAGTGACTGTATAAAATGACGAGCTGCCCTACATTCTGATACTGTTCTCCGAACGGGCATCACTGGAGTTAGCATACCTGAACATGACGGGTCCGGAGTTGAGCGGTGCTTTCCAGTTGAGCGTGGCCGCCTTTTTGTTCCGGTTGTTTTCGTGCGTGATGGCAGAGCACTGCGGAATGACGTGGGTTCCCGGTCCGCCCAGGAATTCGCCGATCACCTCACGCGTCTGCGGGTTGAAGCCCTGCACGATGAAGCCCTTGAAGGACGGGCCGCTCGTCGTCACTGTCACTGCGAACGGGAAAAATGAACAAAGATTAATCTCCGATTTCCACGAGCAGGTGACAAACATGAGGCGCCACGTAGATAATCATCTTAATTATGAGGCCAGACGCTAACGGAGGACCATGGTGAGATAATAAGGAAAAGACATAAGGATTAACCAGATCACAATATCCGGTTTGCTACCCTGCGCCACGGGAAGGTACGAGGTAGAATAAAAGGTAAAGGGAGAGAAGGATAGAGTTCAAAACTGTCATTGAGTCCACAGCACGTGCACCCAATCAAAAACCTGCAGAAAGTGTAGTCGTTCGCCCAAGCATATTTTATATGGTAGCGCTTGATCTTCTGAGCTGGCAATCGGCGAGGCCGCTTATCGATTTTCTGCGCACGAAATTGTCACAATGGCTAGAGCATTCCCTATACTGTTCATGAATACCAGCACTGCACTCGGTGCGTCTAGGGTTCTCGAGCGGGTTTGTACCTTGCATAGCCGTGTGTTAGCAAATGGCCGTAAAATTGGTGTAGAAGCAGTGTATACCTACGTAGGTAGACGTCCATTCGAAATTAGGGACATCGCTGTTTGCTCTTTCGGTTCACTTTGCATATCTGCTAACTTAACAAGGGAACTTACACATCTTATATCAGGAAAAGAAAAATTATTCGGAACGCATGTTGCTCTCGAAACTACCGAATAGTGTTGCCGGAAGTGCAGCATAGTTTTAGTATATTAACGCGCATACGTTCGCTCTAAAAAACCCTGGAACTGCGTTGCCTGTGTTTCAGCAAAGAACTTGATATTGCGAAGGCCCATGTTCTAGTCGGTTGCATAGTTAGAGTTTGGCAGTCGCTGCGTTAGGACGTGCCCTGCAACTGCTGTCCTCGACAGTGATGGCTTTTGTTTTGCTTTCTCTTTGTTTTCTTTTTAATTCGTTCAAAGCGTGTTGGATTAAGTCCAATGTAATCAGTGCAACAAAACGACAGTTCCCGAGTCACACGCAACCGTGCGGCGGCGCCCTGTTTACGCTCTGCTGCACTGGCGCGCCTGTAATCTTGCCTTGCTCTCCCGCCCAAGGAAATCACTTCAGTGATGCAATTGTGCGCTTCCTGACGCAAACATACTTGGGAAGTAATATGAAGGGCTGGAATGTAAACTGAAGGGCGAAACTGAGTGCTGTAGCGAGGCATATTCAGTGACGTCCTCCGTAGACGCCTGCCGAAGAGAGATTCGTAAAAAATATTGGAATAATAAGTCTATAAGTTTTATAGCTCCAGTTTTCGTGACAGTAACATCAGGCACGAATATAAGTGCTGTCTTTGAGTATCAATGTGGCTATCATTCTCAGAAGTTTTAAAATTTCTAACCAGTGTTGCGTCGTTACTAAGAATGTGCTTCACACTATATCTAATTAAGAAACATCGTTATGAGCCTCTTCGTAAGATAATAGGAATAATTTCTTTCCTTGATGTCGTTCGTTTAAATAATTACTGGTCCCCGAGCGAGCAATGCTGTCGCGAGAGGTTCGGCTATCAAAACGAGCATCTCTGCGCGTTTCATGGTCAGTCTTCGTAGTTGTAAATGCTCGCACGAGACCTGCGCCTGAGGCGTCGCGATCGTCTGCAAATGAAAAACCCGCAAGAAAAGCAACAAAATGTCAAAGGTTTTGAAGGAACGCATTAGCAGGCGTTTACCGCAGTTTGTTAATCTTCAAGTTACAAAACAATTTATTAGTCAACGTAAGTCAGTAACAACGTTAAGTAATATCTACTAAAAACATTGGTATATTTCTTGGTGCGAACGCAGCTAATGCAAGAACTCACTCTAGCTCCACTGCGCTGTGCGCTAAGTACGGAAAGGAGTATAGTAATGCTGCCTCTGAAAATAAGTGATCGTAGACATAGTAGACCCATTTCAACATGCTTATATATATATATACTTACGCTAAGTTATACATGGCGACTTTGCACATCTTTGAAAATCACGTAGTGATTTTCCTACAGGCGTTTACACATTCTGCACAATCACATAACACTCTCGATTTAGAGATCAGAAGGGGGAAGAAAAAGAGCAAATACATCCTTACTTCAATGTTTGCGATCAGTGCCTGCGAGATAAGGTCTTCCATTGAACCAGGTACCTGCCTATGTAGAATTTTCATCACTCTGAAAACTTCATTGTTTGAGGGGGATAACTCTGTCATTCACGTCTCCGAGTTTTCCAACGTAATCATGCTATGAGAGTTACAATGATATATCCGAGTGATGGCGTTCCGCGATGCGGGTCCGAAGGCTTTGACGACTGTGCATGCGCTGGCATGCAAACCTTGAGAGTTATTGGATCAGGGCAGTGCGCATATATTGTTATCATCGAAAAAGTCAATGTACGGAGTCATATAAGAGCATGGTCGTCTACAACAGCGCACACGTAACGGCCGGAAATAAGGAGATACACATAAGCGCACTCAGGGAGTTACGCTCAACGTCATGGAATGCTTTGTACGAGTTCGTAGGGTTGTGATGGATTGCTTGACGGAGTAATGGAGCGAGCTATGTGCGGCGAATCATACCAGTGACGATGTCGCCGGGGTTGTAGTGCGCCTTGGACTGCACCACGGCGTACGGGGAGGTTGGGTTCGGCAAGGCAGCTGTGGTTCCATGCCGGGGCATGAATGAGTCGCACGCGCCCACCGGAGCTCCGTCAGGGAAAGCCCGTGCCACTGCGGCCACCAGCAGCACGACGAGGAGTAGCGCCGCCATCTTCATCTTGCCGCACCCTGTGTGCACGCGCCCGCTCTGCGATGAAAGCGAGTCCCCCAGTGAGGCCACTGATGGAACACCAGTTGCGATCTCCGCGTGGAAAACGCATCGTGTTTGACTTCGCTTTCAACGCTGTGTAATCAATGATCTCAAACACTTTAATCAGAAAGCAGACAAGGACATCGACATTGCTCATAGTGTAAATTGTTTTTTTTTTTACCTTGAAAATCTTTTTTGCTAAGGGTTAAAGGTTCTGAAAGCTTAAGCTGACAGCTTGGAGTGTTATCTGTCTAAGCACACTTTGCCCCTTGCTTGATCAAGCATACGATCTATGATAAATGTAAGTTTGCAAATTCTAATGCGCTCGTTACGTGAGTAGTATCATCAAACTTCATTGCACCATCGACGGGAAAGGAGTCGAGCGGCGCTGTTTTCGTAAGCAGAACTGGCGGCTGCCGCATCTGCCCACACGATTGCTCATTTGATGCGTATGAAATGAAAACGGTAAAGATTTCAAAGAGTCAATATAACGCTTACGAAAGCGAAGTGTGTTGCGCATCCAAAAGGCGCTGAATTTTAACCAAACACTCAGTAAATTTTGTTTCTTTTTTATTATTTTTGACGCACTTACGCAATGAATGAAGTTTCTAAGTGAATTTTCGTCGTCCTTAATCCGCAAGTCACTTTCTGTAATCTTAGCGGCTCACCGTAGGCGGAATGCATGCCTCTGGATCTTTTTCATTGCCATATTATGGAAAGTTGCTTAGATTGCCTTCCCTATCTTTCCTCGAGTATTCATTTTTTTATTGTAAGATTCCATGAGGAACACTTCAGTTATGTTATCGCTCTGCTGGCTTCCCATATATAATGAAATATTTCCATTGTTATTTTTTATCAACGTAAGCCAGATAGTAGGAGAAAAAAATTGAAGACCAAGAGGTCGGCCATTTAAGGACCTTGTTTCACGCTTTTAATGCATCGATACTTGTTTTAAGTGACGAGTGTTTTAGGTATATGTGTTTTTTACCGTAAGAAAACAAATCTGTTTTCAGCACCCTGAGTTTTTGCATTTTATTTGGATTGTTGTTTGATTTCCTTCTATGGCCGCTGTACCCAAACTCTAAAGTGGGATCGAAATGTTCGGAATGAAAAAGTCTTAGTAGTTGGAAAGCAGAAAAATTCGCAAGTTATTTATTAAGCAAAACGCATTTACAAAGCAACATCATTTTCAATGGTAGGCCGAATGTGCCTGTTATCCGAGAGTGAAGAATCGCGGAGGAAAAAAAAAGGGGGGGGGGGGAAGGGGGCGGTCACGTAAAGATTTGGCCAAGTCCATCAAACGGCATGCTTCTAAAATGTTATTCATTAAAGATGGAAAATGGTGGCACGTACGGCAAATCGAGATGACCAGTTGTTTTGATCTCACCATATTCACTTGTACCCTTCCTATTTAATTCCTCGAATCTAGATCGTGCAGTTGAACCCATGTTTCTTTGACGACGTTACCGCACGTGTACAAGCACCTCCATTCAGTATTCTCGGACTACGTATACATATTCCGTGCAGCGTTGTTTTCGTAGTCACGAAGTTAGATAAGTGCTAGCCAGGTGTATTAAAGAGCAACATTCGTGTGCCAAGCGCTGAACAGTTCATTCCAGATACATCAGATTAAAGAGGACACCAAATAAACTGGGCACTTACTACTGAATAATATGCACTTCTCTCTTTTTATCACCTATTTTGGCGCATAAAGTGGGCCCTTGTTAATCGAGCTGCGGCTAAAGGCAGGAGCCGAGCATAAAGCTGAAGCAGTGAAGGCAACGCATTTATAACCGGAAGACAACACTATGTATGAAGCGCACTAACACCAATTAATATTATTATGTAATCCCATTCGACGTCGGTTGGCGTGTTTTTGCCACAGCGCTTCGAACAAAGCCATTATGCTGCATCGCTGTAAAGCAATTCACTGTCGGTAAAACTGCTCGGTATACATCGCACCCTCAGGCCCCTTCTCGCAGACGCTAAGTATGCGGCAATTGTTTCAGGCTCAGCGCGGGCGTGCAAGTTTGCTGAAGCGAATGACCCAGACGAGATAAAATTCGCCGCCTCCCGCGGAGAAGATCACGTTCCTTTGAGGAAATGTATCGCATCGAGGTTTCGCCTTTGCGAGCCTTATCTTCCATCTGCGGCAGTCTAGCTCGCAGCTGCCGCTTCGTCGAAGCACGCGTGCACGCTGAACGTGTGCGACCTGGCCCGGTATTTGCCAGAGAACCCTTTCAAAATTACTCTTCCTCGCCAGATTTAGAACGGATTAGAACGACCCGCATGCGGTCTTCACTCTCGCAGCTAAATACCCTGTGACGTCATTACGGAAGTATTGCATTGCACAACAACGAAGCTCGACATCAGATATATTGGGAATTTCAGAAGCAATCGTGTTGCCCTTCCGTGGATTTCACTTAGAATCGGTAGACGAGGCGGGTAGCTTCTGCGTGTCTGCTTCGGCGTCGCGACGTAAAAATCGTTCAGTATACACCGTGTTTTGTTGACTGTCAGGATCTGTCAGTGGAACTTTTGCTTCATTGATTGTTGCCGTTTATTTTCTAACCGCAATGTCACCACATAATTATAAGCCTATATTTTATCGTTGAGTGAGCGTGCATGTGTTTGCTCGCTAAACCGTTAACAATGTTACTGGCAGCCGAGGCGATACGGTTAAGACAACCATGCATGTTTCTCGCTTTTAAGTTGTGTGGCCATTCGCATACAATGCTTATTTTATTAATTTTTTTGACACCGAGCCAGCTTTCTACAAAATAGCTTGTTTATATGGCGTAAGTTTTATATTCATTTAAGTTGTGTTCGCTGCTATCACCTCCACGTCTAAAACCTTTCTTTTCCATTTATTTCATTAGAGTGCAGTCTCAAATTAGAAGTGCCTACGCCAAGCCAACACCAGGCCTACGCGAAAAGTATTCATCCATCCCATGCTATCTTAACCTATATATGGCAACCTATACCCATATATGACAAGAAGCAACCAGAATTTCCCTGCAAAATTTACGTGGTTACTGCGCCGGTTTACCACTTCTACAAAAAAAAAAACGCTGCCAAATGCCTCAAATATTGTTCAGCCTTTGACGTCACCGAATCACTCACAGAGACCAATCATCATGATCGGAAACGTTACTGCATCAAGCATGTTGCCGTCTATATATGGAAGCCTGATACACTACATCGACAATGTTCAAAATGTCTAGCTTTGTGTTCGAAGAACGAAAACTTCGGAAATACCGCAAGACCGTGAAGAAGTTTTGAACTCTTCTTCAGAACTCTCTTGATCGTTGTTTGCTAATGATACTCATGCTTTCGAAGCGTGCGCGTGCTTTCTAATAGTAATTAGAGTTGCTAATGCCTCCAGCGATCACTTGGAAAACATTACGCTCCCAGGCGAGAGCAGCTTGTCGTATGGTTTTATACGATCCAGCACAGCGCGGCATCTGCTAAAAGATAAAAAAATATTTAAGTAGATTCTCCTCTGATCGATCTGCGAATGCACGTATTAACAGATTGTATGGTAGCGAAGAAATCTGGGGGTCTGAGGTGTAATTGCGGTCCGCATCTGTTGTAAAGAGAGGACTTCTAATAAAAATGTTTTCATTTATGCGTCTTTTTTAGGCAAGTCTCAGAGATATGAAGGTTCGCAATAATGAAGAAAAAGCAGGGGTACACTTATCGGCATCGGCATCTTCAGCTATACTGTCTGACAGCAATCGACCGCCGCGTTGATACCCATCTCTATAATGACTAGGAAACTGCATGTTGAGGAGTGGTCTATTGATTTAGTCCTTCCATGTTAAGCTTCATATACAAAATATAGTCTGCAGCATTTTTTAGGCGCCTAGTTTTCAATAATTCAGATACGTAGTTGCCCACAAAAGCATCAATAGATTCGTCTTACTAACAATTTGACTTCAGCAGCCTGGGATCGCTTGCTTTTTCAGGGATCTTCCCGAATATCATCTCCGTGTTTTGTTTTACGCTGCACTGATTCAAGTCTGTGATTATCTTTTTTTTCTTAAGGAAAATCTAAGCGTTGAAAAGGGGACTCAAGCAAGCGCATGTATACCACAAGGTTGAGAATACCTGCCTATAAATGTCTTCACTGCTCGGCTATGACACTTTCGTTTAGCCGAATGAATCACACGTGACGGAGCTCAAAATATAGTGTTAAATGTTCGCTTATACATCTACGAGAAAACTTTTTCCCACTCTTCAACTAAATAGAAAGGTCGATGATCACAGTCCTTCTAACTGATAAACATCTGCGTGCAAATATGCAGTAACAGAAACCTGGCACGAAAATTTAAACTCAGTAGTAGGGCTCGCGATTTAAGCACTAACTGAGCTAACACAAAAAAGCCGATTGTCGCATAAAATTTTTTTCCAACATGAAAGGGGTTCACCAACTCCCACTCTCCGCAAGATCGGGTTAGAGTTTTACTGGTTTCGGGCGGAACGTCGGCGGTTGGAATCTCTCGGCTACATCTAGGTCACTTATAACCGGACTAATTCTTCTAAGGCCCAAAGCAAAACAAAATAACCTTCGCCATCGTCTTCTTTCCGTGTCCCGTTAGCAACAAAGCGCGCAACAAAGTTTCCAGCGTGGTTGAAAAAAATAGCGAGTGAAGCTGATCCCGCGACTGACTGACGGGGTGGCTAAAAAAGTGAACGTCCACTCAGAATCCCCCGCCGTGCAAAAGAGCCGTCGACGCGCATCACTACAGCATACTCACGCGCCGGCAGGTCCGATCCCGCTGGTCTCTCGTTGACGGCGTCCGATGCGCGAATGACCCGCGAGAGCCGAAACGTCCCTCCTCCTTCCAGCGGCCCTGTTGTTCCACATGTGCTGGCCTACGAGGCAAGGGACTGGTCGGGCCACTTCTATTCCTCGCGTGTGTGCGTGTGTTTGTACATCTCTCCTTCGCTCGCCCCAACGGAGGCCGGATAGTGTGTAAGCGCGTAAAGTCACACTTTCATCGCCGGCCAAATCTTTGTCGAGAATCCTTCCTCCTCGCCTTCTCCTCCCTACTTTCCAAATCCAAGTAGGTTGCAGACGTTCGCGTGCTTTCACGCCCTTGTGAGCGGGGCGGTTATAGGACCGTTATACCGGCGCACGGAGAAAACTACTCCGCCTGAAGGCGCTGGTCTGTGAATAGTTATCTGTCGCTAGCAATGGAGCGTTCGTGCCCGAAACACTTTCGGTGGGGTCATGGGATGAAAGGTCCCTGCACCCCAAGCTTGAAGCGAGGAAGGAGCAGAAGAGAACCCCTTCGGCTCCCGCCATGTCCTGTTATCTTCTGGAAGAGCCTACTGGGGCAGACGCGCAGGAATGCGTGCAAGGCCATAGAAAACTTCCTTTATGAGTCTTCCTTAAACTGTTGACATTGATGTTGTTTTATTTGTCTATTTCTGTGTTTCACGTATTTGTGAGCTCAAATAAACTTCACTGATTTCAGTTGGCGTCTTTTGTTCCTTTTAATTAAAAGCAAAATTTATCCCATTCACGTACGGCTGCTCAACCACACTGCTAATTTCCTTTTATACCCCGTTTCATATACTGAGTTTTAAAAAGAATCTTCAAATAATCAATTTTTTCTGCGCCACTCGGTTCTTGGTCACCCCCCCCCCCTTAATTGGTATGCGCCATGGCTTCTGTTATCACCATCATCATTGTTACATTTAAGCAAGTACTCAACCATAGAGTTTCCTAAAATTAACTAGAGAGGACTCTGGCGCTGCGATCATTCAGCTACCATGGGAATGATGGGTAGTACACAAATTTGCCTAGTCTTCGTGCTTGCGGCTTCAAGCGTACTTGTGGCTTTGTTTATTGCTGTGTTTTGGTTTTCTTTCGGATAAAAGAATAGATCGTTGTGAACTTCGTGACCAGATTTGACTTGCTGAGCCTAAAGAAGTTAAAGTGGCGAAGTGAGACTACTAATTTTGCCGAACTTCGTTGTTCGACAAAGCGGATGCAGCCGACGCGGAGCCAAACGGAGCCGAAAGTACGAAGTTTAGACACATTTGTGTACTACCCATCATTCCCATGCTGGCTGAAGCGTCATGCGTTGCAGCTCCCATAGACACTAGCGCCAGAGTTCCCTCTAGTAAGTATTGTAGGAAACTCTATGTACTCAACCACGTGCCAAATCCCTGCAGCAAACAATACATTCATCTCGAAAGTATGGATAGGTTCACGCGAAACTGTCGTCCTAAGGGATGTTAGTGTACTTGTATCGCAACCATTGTGATGAAACAGTAACGACGAAAAATGGCGCTCAGTGAACGGGGGCACTTCTTGTGTGCCCTCTTCTTGTGTCCCCGTTCATTCGGCGTTATTTTTCGTCGTCAGTATGTACCAACAAGCCCAAATTTCAACAGTGATGAAACAGTAACCATCGAGTAACTGATAGCTCAATTAATTAATGAGACATGTAAAAATGACGTGTCGATTGAGGCGCCGTGCTGGTGCCCGTAATCTGGAGACAAAATATGTTTCAAATTAATGGATGTACATTCGCGATGCATCTAATCTTTGTTATACATCTGTGGGTTCCATAGTCGTGACAAATGTTAGGGCAGTCCAGATTCTGTGGAGCCCTGTGGAGTTATATGTGTGAAAGTCACACACGCAGTTCGGAGTTTCCAAATACAACGGAGTTTCCAAACCGTGCCTCGTCAGCAATAGATGGAGGAACAGTTAGGAGCATGTTGTATTGCCACACGAATTGTAGATCGCGTTATATCGTCCTCTTCTGGTTCTGTGATCAATGCATGGCTGCTTGCTGTATAAAGATAGCGTTTGTTTATGCGTGCACCGAGTCGCAGCTGATTGTACATACATGATATGATTTCACGGTGGCTATAAAAACGATAGCCGCCTCTAATAAAGGGTTCTTGTTCTGGCAGCCTTCGTCTGGCGTACTTCTTGGATGCTATGCGCTCCGACCACGATGTAGCATAAGGTTTCTAAGGGCATTTTCTGCAGAGACAGAATAACTTCACGCACTCAGCTTGGACACGAAATGGCAAAGCTTAGCGGACACAGTGTTGGCGGCAACCTGTTCTGCAGTCTGCGCAGGAGCGTTTCGTTTTCTCACTACCGAGGTAAACGTGGCCTTTAAAGCGAACATTGCACGGAATTCTTTTATGACGCGTCTACGCCGATTCATTCTTTGGTGGCGGCGCATCTGTTTCACGGTGTGTAATAACTGCAGTTTTATCTTGGACAGAACACGCTCCGGGCATCCGCTTTCACGAGTAGCTTCATCAAACATGTTTCAGCTGTGGTCATCGCGCAGTGCCTTAGCATTGCGCGATGACCAAAACTGCATAGGTTACCCAGAACCTCCAGATATATTACGTGTCTGGCCGGTGCTAAGCGTAAGCGCGCTAAGCCAAAGGTCTCTAATGTTACTCCAAGCATTAGGCAAGCGACCAGAGGTCAACGCCACGCTTCGTACAGATGCGGCGCGTGCCCCCGTCTCCGGTTATGGCGGCCCCGACGTGTAGTCACGATTGCACTTTCGGAGGAATATAGCGCGTGGGTCCTGAGGGCATCCCCCATAAAAGCGGCGGTTACTCGACGGCTCCTTCGCTCACGTCGTAACCACAGCCCTCACGTACGCTCAACGCGGCGCGAGTTGCCGACACTTCCTCGCCGACGTCGCCGGGGCGCCCGAGAGGTTTCCGTATGGAGGGACATCCCTCGGCTGGCGAAGAGGACACTGTGTACGCGTCCTTTTTCGCACGCCGCCCGCATCGCCGGCGGCGCGCGAGCGCTGATTGCCCGTGCCCGTTTCTCCGTGATTGCGGAGCGTCCAAATTGGGGTCACTGGGCCGCCGACGCCATCGAGGGTCCGCGATGCAGCAGCCAGCGGAACTCTCCGCGCGCCAGGCGCGGTCGCCGTTGTGGACGGGCCATCTGATGGTCCGGCCTCCGTTGGTGCCTCTCTTGTGTGGTGCCGATCTGGGACGTCATCGGTGTCATCGAAAAGGGTGGGGGCTGTCCCTTCTCACCCATCTTGCCTCGGTCGCACCGGCCGGGTGCCGTCATGGTCCATGAAGGCCTTTCCAGTAGCTCGTCTATAACATCTTTGCCTTGCGCTGGAAAGAACAGCAGCACGAGAAAAAAAAAAAGAAATAGCAGAGAGAGCGTTGTGGCGGCGGCTATGTGTTACCCCATGCCTACGATGCGAACGGGAGACTCTAAAGCTCGTTGATGGGCTTGCGTATACGTGTGTAGCACAGAACGTGACACGCAATGCGCGGGGCGACGACCTCTTTCGCAAGCATTCTTTAATGACGTCACAGCAAGAACAGGAGAGCTTAGTGTGCCTGCTTTTTGCTTCGTTGCTGTTACATCATTCGAGTCGTCATCAAATAATTAACTTCAAATAAACCAATTAGAGCCGCAAGGTGACGTTATGCTATAGTAAATCAGCTGTGCAAGCATACAAATAAGAATCGATTACGTAGATTGACGCACCTCCGTGAAGGCGCAAGCAACTACACGAGGCGGAATCGGTTGACTGCGCACGCCAATCAAGTGACACGACAAGGAAACACTGGCGTACGACTGCATGGAAAAGCGTGGTGAAGACGAATTAGAACTGTTATCTCACGTACGCTGACCTATCGATCGTTCGTACGCTGGTGACGTCACCCAAATCGCACCGTTAGTGTCACAACGTGCGATGAAAAGACAGGAAAAATTTGGAGAGCAGAAAGTATAGTCCTTTGGATTATCAGAGGTGGTTCATGAGTACTTCATATATGCTGCCAAACACGTGGAAGTCTGCTGAAGGGATCTCATTTATTTGCTGTGTTCTATAAGGTAAGGAAATATTTCAGCAATGTCATAAAGGCCGAGTCCGACTCGAAAAGTCGTAAATGTCGAACTAAGACCTTGATTTTGCCTGCAGCTTGGAATGCGCTTCGCAGCAGCGTGCCTGCCAACGCGTCCACGTGTTGGAGGCGTGTTGTTGCGCTAAATACTTTAATGGCAAATCCAGAGTTTTCACTATATCTGCCTCCCTCTTAAAAACCGTTTGAAAATTTTGCTCTTCAAAGAGCCTGTATATGGTGGCCCGATATCACGGCTGTAACAAGATCGCTGAAAGGCACACGTCCGGCTACCTTGATTGATGTCGCGCAGCATGCTCCCTTAATTTTATAGCGGCACAGACGAACGCTTACACATAACTCGGGCCTGAAGGCAAGGGCTGTGAAAAACACGTGTCAAGGGCTTTCGAGTGGTGAGAGACCTGCCAAAGAGAAATAATTACGGACTAGATACCCTTGTGACGTTCTAATTGGACAGAATTACTGTCTCGAAAAGAAGAACACGCTTTGTACAATTACACGCGTGTATGCGAGCGTTTATCTCGTGACAGACATTTCGAAACAACAATGTCGGGGGCACCGAGGTCAGTGGAAGCCGACTAGGTGAGAATCAAAGGCCTTGTGACGGGTCAGTGCGCGGGAAAAGGAAGCATGAGAAAAAAAATATTCGTTTAGAGAATTAAGGAGACCGAAGCGATATCGCTCGGAGCTACATCCGTTTGGCATGGATCTGACAGCCTGGTGAAGTGACCAGAATAATATAAGGCTCATCTTTGTTTACTGTCATAGCGTCTAAATGAACAATGTCGGTCATACTACAATGTGGAGTGAATTCAGTAAACTCTTGGAGCTTGAACCAGGTAACTCATTGAAGATGGTACGGAAGAGAAGACGAGGTGACTTAGAACAAACAATACAGGTCTTAGCGCGAAAATCATGATATGGTTTCGGTGACAGGGCATGAATTACATGACACGGTTTTGGTGCTCTCGCAGCCGTTTCGTTAACTGGATATGTACCAAAATTGGTATGGCGTGACATGAGTGTATAACGAACATAAATGACTGGTCTTAACATAAAAATAATGGTATGCATGTCACATACGTACGTACGTCATGATTTACATGACACGGTTGGAGCGCTCGCGGCCGTTTCATTAACTTGATATGTATGAGAATTAGTATGGCATGACACTTGTGCATGACGAACATAAATGACAGGTCGTGCATTGTATATACCAGAATATACGTTTCATTAGCATCGAGGCCGCCCTCTCTGCCTTCTGATGAAACCTCACTCTCTCTCTTCTTAGCATGGTATATAGCAGATTGTAAATGCATGCAGGCATGTATGACAAATACGCGATATTGAATGTGAACGACCTGTGATGATATGAATGCCTTGATTTCTCTCAAATCCAAACAGTGCGGTGTATGACGCTTCTCACTGGCTGCTTCATATTACAGCTATTCCCACAGTTCGTGGAATCTGCCGTATTTTTACTCATTATATAAATATGTTGCTTGATTGATTGATGGAGCATATAAAGTCGCAAAAGAACATGCTGATTGTAAGACACCTTCTTGTGCAAGAATTGTATTCACGTTGAACGCTATTTCATTAAGCTGAACGTGAATTTAGAGGCTGCGAACCAGAGCTTTTGTGGTGCCCTTAGCATAATCTAGCGGTCGTTAGTGGTAACAGAAAGTGTGCCCTCAGCGGTTCACTATATATTCTTTAGTACCAGCCTCATTGTGATAATTGAGACGTACTCGTCAATATACCGGCATATCACTAAGCGTTTAGCAGAATTACCAGCCAGGGATTTTTATCCATATGCAGGACCACGGCCGCTCGATAAAAAAAAGTTTTTTTTTTTTATCTAGCGGCCGTGACAGGACTTATCGCGGAACGTGTAACTACGCTCATTCTGTGATTATATAAGAATAATTACTGTACTGGTATCGGAAATGCAAATGTCAGCAAGCACTTAAGGTAAGTGATTTTGTTAGGGGGTTTAGGTTCCATATTCTGCTGCCTACAAAAAGAAAAAGAAATCCTAAAGTTTGTTTACCAAGGAAATTCATGTAGAGAAAGAATGTGTTTGTCTGGAGTACAAGAGTACGCGTTAGGGAATATGAAGGTGACAGCTCAGTTACTTCATTACTTCATCATTACTTCTCAACCAAATCAATTCGCTTATTGCGTCGCGCATATTCAACTACTATATATTTCATGACAGGGAAACAAGCGCTCTCACAAGGATGCTTATATAAAAAAGTATTTTGAACCACGAAGTCTTTCTTTCGTAAGCTTCTTTTTTGCCGTTGCCCAGCAGCTTTCGCTAACGACATGTCTGACATCACATTTAGATAGCACGTGTTCTTAGGAAAGATTCCAGTTTAAGAACAGTTTCTGTTAATACGCTGAGCCAAGATTCTCACGCCCACTTCAACTCTCATCTGTAGAGTCTCTCGCTGGCGTACTGGTGTTACGTCTTCTCTCTACAGCCTGTTCAGCAGCTAGAGTTGTTTACCGGTCACGTACGGGCCGAAAATTCCGCCTAAGTAGATCAGCGTGCCTATCGGCCGGGCAGAGGTCGGCTGACCACGCGTAGCGTATACGCAACGCTCCAAAATGGTCTCCCGCTGGGAGCCGGGAGAAATGTGCCAAAGGCTTGGCACGCACGGTGCGGCCCGTCATCGTGAAGGGGAGCGGCAGCGTAGGCACTCTCTCGTGCCGATGTGATGACCTCCCGGGTCGTGAGATCTCACGGTCCGGGCTGCAGCGTGGACACGCGATTGGTTCCGTCAGGGAGAACAGATGGGCCCGCGAAGTGACTGTTACGTGGATCTCGTATGCCGGAAGCGTTGTCACCGGACTGCAGCGTGGACGCACGCAACCAGCACCGTGACATGGGACACGTGTTGCGCACGGACTTACCACTCGCTGAAAGGAAAAGCGAAAGGCGATGTAAGAAACAGAAGGGAATACTTGTCCGGCATCCGGAAATAGCAGTCGATATGAATATTACGATGCGAATCACATTTTCGACGAAATGGTATGGAGAAGGACACGATGAATATACGGCGATATTTTTAACGAGAACTACAGGAAAAGTGAAAAGGCATGCAATGAAGCTTAACATAAGCTGTTTTTTCTTGCCTGGGTAAAGAAATAAAGAAAAAAGTTAATATTTACCATTAAACTTGTTACACAGCCTTGAAAAATGAAAGAAACTGCAACACTGTCTGTGGAAACTATAGACCCACCATTTTCGCACGCTGCACTCGATGCTAACAGAGCTCTGCTGAGTGTTCTCTCTCTCTCTTTAAACTTGCACGATGTTAGTGGCGTCTGCGACTAGAACATACCCAATGGGCAGGCAGCGGCGTCGGATCAGGTTTAGGTCCACAAAATGAGGTTTAGATCCACAAAAGGAGTAGAATAGTAGCTGAGTATGATGTGGCCAAGCAAAGCGGGCAAATATTTCCAAATGGCCTATGGATGTTCTGTGACCAGGCACGCGCAACCGATGAAATGTGCCTCGGTCCGTTCAGACGACGTATATATACTACGACCTTTGGCTTCATGGGCCAAACCATCGAGCTCTGCTGATGTAGAGTGCCGAAATCGGCCTTAGTTTCTGTATAAATAGTTTAACAAAACTTGATGTTTGGCGAGATGGTGCATAGCTTTTGGCAGCACTAAAGCGCGGAAATACACATTCACAAAGACGGAGAGACACAGGACGGACTCTGTATATAAAAAAAAAATATATGTAGAGTTTCCTTTACCGATGCGCGCACTTTCGGAAAGGAAATCTCAGGTAGTCATAGTTTGGTTTTGCAAGAGGGCCAGTAATGTTAGGTCCGCTAATAACTATGAATAATTTTATTACTGCAAGTTGTGCGTGCAGCTTTTCATTATTTATTTTTCCTTTATTTCCTTTGATATGACATCATCCTCACCGTATACCTGTATCAATTCTCCGATAGTATAATTGTGTGCTGCATTCGTTTTGCAAGCTAGGAAGGCCTCAGTAGATCCGAGTCCACGCTCGAAACCAGGAAGGGAAAGTGAGAATTCGAAAAAAAAAGGGAATAGCGGACAGGTTTTTGTGAAAAGCCCTCGGGCGTGCTGCATTAAAACCTGCGACAAGGATCTAGCGCAAGGCGGCTGAGACGGCAGTGCTTTCGGTTAGCGCGATTTAAAAATAGACGAAACGTCTTTGACGACGGATGACCCTACTCTACCAGACACGGGAAGTCTTTAACTTACATGCGTGACGGATGACGATGAATACGCAGGAACTAGGAAAGGGAATATCTTGCGTTCACGAAGTGTACGATACACGATTCGAGGAATGTAGGGGCAAACCGATTTCAAATAGGCTGTCTGGTTAGCAGATGCGTAAAACGGACGCCTTTCCCCGCGAGCTACCGCCTTCCTACGCGGAAATGAAGCTGCAAATTTACTTCCTGCTTCGCTGCTTCTCAAATAGCTACAGCTTGGCTTGTAGAGCATTTGCGGTTCGACGCACCGCAGACGTGATGCGTTAGTGTGTACACTCGCTTACAGGCGCTTTGAAATTATCATTTTGCGGACAAGAAGTCTCTAGCCAAGGTTCGACACCGTGTGGCGTGCACATATTTGTCTATACGACAAAGGTGTCGTATGTTTCGGAACATGACCCGCCGCGGTGGTCTAGTAGTTACGGTGCTCGACTGCTGACCCGAAGGTTGCGGGATCGAATCCCTCCCGCAGCGGCCGCATTTCGATGGAGGCGAATTGCTAGAGGCCCGTATACTTAAATTTAGGTGCACGTAGGTACCCCATGTGGTCGAAATTTCCAGAGCCCGCCACGACGGCGTTCCTCATTCATATCGCTGTGCATACTCACCTCCCTTACTTACCATCGTCATCCATCATTCTTTTTTCTCCCCTTTCCCCACCCCCGGTGTAGAGTAGCAGGCTAGAGCATACTATCGCTCAGACCGACCTCTCTGCCTTTCTATAAATAAACCTCTCTCTCTCTCTCTCTCTCTCTCGCGGCTTCGGGACTTAAAACCCCAGCAGTTATCATATTATCTCGGAACATCGAGATAGAGTAAATCATCAGCAAGACTGTTGGAATAGATATCATTTTACAGGCATGTGTCCGGAAAAAGGAATTTATTGTGCAAGACCTGAGCCAGAAAAAAAGGCGGGACTGTTTACGTAGAAAAACAAAAGTTCATTCTCTTCTGAAACGCTTAAGAATCCTGCAAATTAATACGAAAAATTACATTACACCAAATCAGCACATTGCTCTTACACCAAGTCAGTAGGCCTACATCACTCTTATAATGCCGGCAGAAGTAAATTGCGCTATGGTGTTGTTTTATCCAGTCAGCAAATATGTAGTTTCATTCAAATATTTACATACAATACTACATACAATACTGTAACATAAACGGGCTATCAAACGCAGAGATTTTGCTGAATTACCTTGCTTACAAGGCCTTAATATTTAAGCTAGGTTAAATAACGTAGAAGTTCATACATTTACAATGAAATCGTATTTAGCAAAGAAAGCTATGCTGAGAAATTTTTCAATGTATAAAACTTGACTGCACTTTTTGTTATTCCCCCTACCCTCTTATCAGTTCTTCCCTTCTTATACAATACTTTCCGTTGAGGGCCGTCTTTAACGGTTCCTTGAATGAATGTATGATCATAAAAAAGTAAATACCGTAATTTGTCACGATAAGGACCGACTTTAAATCCGAACTCGTGTGTTATTTTTCGTCTCAGTCGGGACGCTGACGCTGTTGCCCAAAACCGAACATACGATCCTCCTACTCGGCAATCAGGACGCCGTCGCCTTCACGCGATGTCCACAAAGGGTGTACACTCTGTGGCTACACTTCCATTGAACTCCTCCCGGCTTCACACATGGATGATCTCGCGCAATAGCCCGCTCCGTTTCGGTCGTGACGCACGCGCGAGGTGCGTGGGCGAGCGTTGTTCCTATTAGGACCTGCAGATTACAGTGCGCGCGGCATGTGCGCGCGCGTGCGAATCTGCCCGGGCGATGCGCACGTTGCGTCTGACCCCTTTCCCATCTGGACCTTGACTGGACTCCTTTTCGAGCGGGAGGTAATCGTCTAACGGTAGAAGAGAAAACCGGGTAACCTTCTCCATCCTTTCCCACTCGTCCTCCTCGCCCGCAGCCGAGCGGGTGCACGAAATAGCGGGACCGTATCACCGTACGGTTGTTGCGCTGGCTACACACCGCCTCCTGCTGTAATCGCGACATGGTGGTCTGGTAAATCCGCCGTGGCGGCGACGGAGCGTGTTGTCGAGTGCCGCCTAGCGGCAGAGAGCAGCCCGAACGGGAACGGTGGCGTCTCATTAGGCAGGAACTTTTTTTTGCCATGCCTCGCAGATTAGAGAAGGTCTCCGTGCAACGTGTAGGCTACACCTGTAAGCGGATTCGTGAGCTTAGCTGCCTGGCAGTCACGTCGTACGGCGAGGGAGTGGCACCAATTACTCCTTTACGGTGCAGGCGCTAATGACCCAGAGAACTGAAGGTTATTTATGAAGATTTGCATGCGGATGGTGGGGTAACAGGTCGAATGTGTCCAGCTGTCTGTTTCACACAAGCAGCCCCTTTTTCCATGCTTAGCTTTTCCATCATTTCATTTTAGCTAGCACAAAACGTATATTGTTGTTGTTGTTTATCGTGTCGATGATGATGATGCTACTACTGTTGCTTACGTTGTAAAAACGCTCTTTAATTCACGTCGCCTTGAATACTACATATCGTCGCAACGTCAAAAACGCAGGTGTGAAAAGCACTGATAGATAGGAACAGTAACCGGGTTGGTCTTTTAATGCCACGCGCAAGAGGCTTCTTTGTGATGCCATCTTTAAAATGCAGAGTATGCACAGGCTGTTTCACGCTTAGGGCAAAACTCGGAGCGCATTTCAACGTGCTCCAAGTTTTCCCCTAAGTATGAAACAGCCTGTACGTTGTCATCCTCGCCGTCCTGATCGCACTACAAACGTAGGGAATATTTTAGTTTTGATAGGCTACTAAAGTGGTGCGAAAAGTTTCCTTAGAGAAACTGCCACGCAATTTTCCTGCTGCACATCAAATGAAAACTACTGATGGCACCCTCTCGACATACTGAGAGAGCCTAATATTGATAAAAAAACTAAGCATCATAAGTTAAAGCACTCGGTGTGTCGCAAAGGTTTGCTTTCTTTGCATTCAGGCAAAGCAGGTTCGCGATGTGATAGAATAAGTTACGTACTCACCTACAAATCGTCTAAATGGCACCACATTCACTTCATTCATCAGCAAAGTGCGATGGATTTATTACGTTCACTTTATAAGAAATAGCGAAAACAATTAAAAGGTACACTGCTTGTCAAGACCTAGTTTACACAAATGACATGTAGGCTCTAAACGTGGTAACGGACAAATGTGATTTTGTGCACCTATAAAGTAAGGGTTACATTAGCTTTGAGTGCATAAATTCTACGCTTGGTAACCCTTACTATCGGTGCACAAAATCACATTTATCGGTTACCACGTTTAGAGTGTAGCGCTGCAATAACATTACATGTGCTTTTCGATTTGTGTCGTGCTCATGACAGAGAGGACAGATGAAGTTCGTTTTTCTTTTTTTTTAACTGATACGCACGATGATAAAGAAATGTTGAAGTTGTAAAAGCAACAGCAACAACAACAAAAAGAACGTCGGTGAAGAGAAACATCACAATATTGCAAATGCGTTCTACGGAATCCCTCAAGTTGGGGTGGTTGTTAATTATACCTTTCGGAAGATCCCAGTGTTGGTTCACTGAACACAAAGTTAAGAAGCAATGCAGCACAAAAATAGCAGTACTACGCACACCTTTGTGAAAGAACGCTGAAAACATAGTCTGCGGCTTCGAAGAAGTTCATCAACTCATTCATAGCTACCTTGATTTTTTTTAAAGCTGGAATAGCTTTTTCGAACAACCATTTTGAAACTGGCGCGTGTGGACGGACTGTGAAGTCGTGGATGTTGATTTCTGTCGTTCTTGTTTCGTACTGTTGGCTCATACCAACTACGGGGGATTTCTCTCCGCTCTACCACCTGTCTAATAGCATCAACTTTTGTTTATTTCCTCGCACCCTCTTTAAGATAAACAGACACGACGGGCAGATGTCTCCACGATGTAATCTCTGCCCACAAACCGGGCGCGAAAGACAGTAAAAGCGAACAGTCTGAGAAAGGCAACGCCCGGCGTCATTTTGCGGGTTCTCGACTCCGAGGCTTGTGATCGAGAACGTCGGCGCGCCCGTCTTTCAGAGGAAGCAGGCAGCAGTGTTGCGAAGATGACAGATTCGGCGAGCCCCGAGAAGACCACTTTGCCCTCTTGTCGCAGAAAATTCTCGTAGTGCAAGCTTTTCTTTATATATTGGTTTGCCTTGTTTGAGCCGGAGTCCTTTGAACATTCTCGAGGGAATAAAGTGCACCGAAAGCACCGCACCGCGCGCTGTTCATGTTGCCAAGAGCTGCGGGCGCGATGGAAGTTTCGAAAAATCTGAGCAAATATTTTCTCTGAAGCCCTGCGAGGGGAGGAGTAGCGCGAAAGTCATCTGGCCGTTGCTGATGACGGGTGAGTTCTTCTACCTTATTACTTTGCAACGTGGCCCATGTGTACACTTAGCGTGTGGGTGTGTGTGTGTGTGTGTGTGTCGAGTGTGTCGGTGTGAGGGCCTTGACGCATTTATGATAGTGAACGCTGTTGCGCATGCGCAGCGAGCTCCAGCTTCGGCTTTCACCGCTGCTCCTCGGCATAGTCAGCTACGAGGAACGGGGAGCTGGAGTGACAAGTGGAAACTCTGAGGTTGGGTACGGTCATTATTCCATTCCTTTGATGCACGGATAATTTGCTTTCAGTTGTTATACACGCAAGTTAGTTTCATGCAAATACGTTCTGAGGGATTGATCTCGCATGACTGCGGCTCAAGTGTCTATCATTAACGTTTATGTCTTGTGCTAGCTGAAAGGAAAAAATATATATGGATCATTTATCGAAGTGGGGGCCGAAACAATGCTGCGCTAAGACAAGCAGCATAATCCGAGCAATGCCACTATCGCCATCTCTCGGAACGTTATCAGCTTGTCACTTTAATTATGTAATCGCGGAGATAATGTAATCGTTTCGCAGGGCATCGCAACCCACTTTAATGTATTTGTCTTACGGAGCGGCGCAGCTTATACAGCGAGCGCCATCGCTGCTTCTCCGTATAGGAAGGGGCCGAATTCACAACACTTCTCTTTCGTTAGTGCGTTTTCTCACTGGTCAGCCGGCTTAGCTAATAATATGTCCCACATCGTGACTGGCTGAAATATTCTCTTACGAAAATTTTTAGCGCAAGACGTTTTTTGTGAATACGGGCCAAGCTCTTTGTGACATTAAATATAGGAGAAACTTAACTCCATCAAGACGCGTACTTTTAAAACTCCGAGTGGTCAGTAGTCATCTGAATTATTTCGATGCCATGAGGAATGCTCCATTCACCGATATACGTACGCACGCCTTGAAAACGCACACGCCGCATTGCTTGCGTAACACACGAATGACGTGCGTAGCGTTGAATGCTGCTGAACGCTTAGACACACTCTGTAAGGAGCAAGAGCCGACGCAGGTTTCATGGCGTAGAAGCTCATGCGTAATGTACGCACTGTCAACATCGTTCTTGTTCCGAGATCTTTTTCTCCTCTTATTCTCAGCGGGATCCCCGTTCTCGACTCACGGCAAGATGGTCTCGCCTTGTCAGCGAGCACCGCCTGCGTTTTCTTTACACAAATGCTTTGAGGTTTTGTCGACGAAAAGTGGCTTCTTACCGGGCGCGTCCGTTTGTGCCATTTGTCGTATTACTTTCAATTTGCCACCGCTCTTACCGCATTATTTGAAGTCGCGGTGGTGGCTGCTTCTTGTAAGCTGTCGTGTTTCATCGCGGGAACTGCAGTCACAGTGACAGCGCACCTATTCTCCGTCTGCTGTCTTTTGCAGGCAATTGAGTCTCGCTTTCAGTTCTATCAATATCATTTAGCGACGGAAGCTCGCTATGGTATAGGTTAAGGGCTTTACCTTTAGTTCTTTGCTTAATACTGGTTTGTAAGCCGCACCTTCTTGTAAACTCGACCAATAGTGTTCCTTCTGTTTGCAGTTATTCGTAAGAGATGCTGAACTTGTTCCGCTTGCCTCATTATAGCGGCATCATAGAGCGCTGAGAGAAATAGAAAGTGCGCAGGCTGTAGAGGCGTAACTGTGATGCTCATTTTAAGCATTAGTTTCTCAAGTTAAACTACCTCGCGACTCGCCAGAAAGCTTTCACGTTGATTGTAAGATATGGTGTTCTTTGCAGAACGGTATCGTCGGCCTGCTGGTAGAAATGTTATTTCTCGTCCTGGCGTGTATGATCTGGCAAACGAATGGAGAAGCATCTTGGAAAGCAGGTAAGAAGCACGTTTAAAGGTCACACGGTCCCCCATGCATTTGCCTAAGGAAGACGACTCAAAGGCGAAGGCCATCTTCCGCTTTATCAGTCAATTACACTGACCAACTCCCTCTCCCCCCTCCCCCCACACCTAAATTTTTCCGCAGCCCACGTGGTTTTGCAGGGCCTCCGGGATCTGCCTATCTTTGAACAAGCGACGATGTAATGTGATAGTGACGTCATGGTGACGTCATAATGGCGTCACAAATTTTGGCGACGTATGACATTATGACTGCGTCATAGGGCGACGTCATCAGGTGATGATTTTTTGCATCACTCATGTTGACGCCGGCGTCGACGATCACTTTTGCGTTTGCTGAGGCATCTAAGTTTTCTTAAAAGATGACGAGCTATCAAAGGATTCTGAAAAGAATCATGCATAAGGTCAGGACAAAAGCCGTAAAAGAGAAATTTCTTGCCGCTTTCAGTTAGGCTTGCTTTGGCCGTTCAATTTCAAAGACAAGAGCAGCCGAAGAGCACAGCACGCATAAACCTAACTCCTGTTTCAAGACATGTTTAAACATACGAAGCGGAGCCCCTTCAGACGCGAAATACCCGCTTCCCTGTGCAGGGTTCACCTGTCCAGCGGAAGAGAAGCTTGCCACCTTCGAGGACGAGTACAGGCTGATGACAAACCGCCTCCAGAAGGTTGACTGGAATTTCGCTACAAACATGACGTCGGAGACGAGGGCCCAACGCGACAATTTCCAGCCACTTTATAATGTTTGGATGTCGTCTTGGAAGAAGTGGGCCAAGGCTTTCGGAGGTTACGACGGAGTGTGTTCGGCGTCCTCCGTGGAACTCATCAGCATGATGAAAGCTGGCGTGGTTGTGCAGGATCCCGAAAAGGCAAAGTAAGGGCATTGTACCTGTCTGTCCGATGCCTGTAGACGAACGAAATGAAGCATGCGAAGACGCGGCTGAAGGAGACTTTAGGGGTATTAATTTGTCCAGCGATTCAACCTGGGTTATGCCAGTGGTTACGTGACAAATCCTTTCCCGTTTCTATGGGCTTTCTTGAGTGACGTCTTTCGAGTAACAGATGCGATTATTTCTATGTATAGCCGTGTATTTCTGCCCCACACACTGTAAGAGTGCGCTCAGAAATTGCCCAAGTGCAACGTTTATAGGTCAATTCCCGGACATTGGCCGACGTTTCCTGTTACCACATGCACACCACGCGTTGGTGTGCAACGCGTGCGCTTGCGTTGTGCCTTTCCGGCTTGCATTAAGGACACCGCATTGCACATACTAGTTCGAGGTCTCTACCCTTCTCCGTTTTCCGAAAGCCACGACGGAGACTTCAATTTCTGCTGTAATTAGGCGAAGTGTTTTGCTAGCGGACACGTAGAGAAGTCTTAGTTCTATTCTGGGCTTGCGTTAAGTGAGCAAATATATTTTCGTGATCAGAGCAAAGCTTAGTATTAAGTGCTTTCTTTGAAACCAGTTCCTGTGTTTTTCTGCACGATTGACTGAATACAAAATCCTTGATTTCGCTGTTCCGCCTTTGCAACTTCGTTGCATGATAATCTCTCTGAACAAAAATAACTTTTGTCCTTTGAAGATTTGAGGACTCAGCTTTGGATTCATATTTTATGATGTCATGGGAAAAGCGCAATGACCATTCTCGGTTTTTCTTTCTTTCTTTCTTTCTTTCTTTTTTTGCGGATCGTAGCATATGTGATTTCAGAGCAACAGCTAAGATAACCAATCTACCTTCCTATTGCAGGAAGGTCTCCGAACTGCGCACAGCAATGATATCCTATTCCGCCAAAGAGAACTACAATGATTTGGAACGCTACATGGCTGGAACAACCGATCCCGAGCAGTTGAAGTCCAGGTGGCTTCAATGGGCGAAGTGGCAGGATGGTTCCCGGGTTTTCTTCGCCGCTTTAGTGTCCATGTTGAATGAAGCAGCCGTTAGTAACGGTAAGTGTGTTAGCGACGGTAAATTCAAGGAAATAAAGTTAACATGCTGCAGCAGACAGTTAGCAGTAACATCTTATAGACGTTTCTGTCGATAACATAACGGCAAGCCACAAGACTGAAAATAAAAGCAGAGCGCAAAAAAAAAGACGGGACACAAGAGACAAGAACACGGGACGGGCGCTCTCTTGTGTCCCGTCTTTTTTGCGCTCTGCTTTTATTTTCAGACAATGCACCAACTCGCCCAGCAACAGATTCTATTGAGCCACAAGACCCCTCTTTGCCAATGTTCTCGAATTTTATTTATTACAGCATCGGATCAAGGCAGCGCATGTTCGAACATGTTCACATTTGCAGGTAACCTAACGGACGAGGATCCGTATTCGCATAAAAATTAAGCATTACAGTGCAGCGGTTTGTAAAAACAGATGACCGGAGGAGGCGGACGTTCGATTACAAACGCTGCTTATGAACAAAATACTCTGTTTGGGCATAACCCCAAAGCGTCCTGCTTGTGTTAAGAGACACTACGCTGAACAGGTAGATAGAAATACAACTTCACTTATTGAAATTCAGTCAAAAAAAGGGGGATCGGCTGGACATTTGTTCAACGTTATATTCACATTTGCCAATCTCGAAAACTGATATAAAGCTTTGCTTCTTTGTTAAGAACTGCCATTGTGGCCTGTATCTGCGCCGCTATGATCTCTATTTTATTATGACACACCGCACACAATTCTAGGTGAATGGTAAAATACAAAACAGTGCGAAAACAAATATGAACAAAAGGAAGCAACACGACAAAACAACGCCGCACCCGTGAGCTCTTCACAACGCGTAGATAGCGAGATTTATGTATACACTGAAACAGATGTAAGCCTAAAGTTGTTTCAGACGACTGTCTTCCGGCATAAATGACGCGAAAGCCGACTCAGTCGCTCTGTCATGCGTTCGCTATGCGTCATTAGGGTCACATTAAGTGGCGCAATCTATGACGTAACGCCTATACAACGCAACCTTTTTTCCTCCCGTTGCCTTGCTGTTGCTTAGTTCGCAGTCTAGGTGCTTCGCTTCTCCGTGTCTACATACGTGAAGTATTAAAAGTACATTTATAGACTAGTTGCACAGGGTTTCCTGGATAATGTGCGGAACATGCAAGCAGGATGGCTTATGACATTAAACCATCAGCGTCGATACGTCAACTTCGTGTTTTGAGACAGTGAAGATGGCTGCCTTGAAAGAACTGTCGCGCAGGCTACCGCCACTACGCCGAGAGTTGGAACGAAGGCTTGGATGTAGAGCATGAGAGCGCCCGCCTCTGGGAACAAGTGCAGCCGCTGTACTTGGAGCTGCACGCTTACGTGCGAGGAGCCCTTTTACGACGCCACGGGAAGGAAATTCATCCAAACGAAACAATTCCTGTGCATCTCCTTGGTAAGTACTGTCTCCCCGACGTATTAACGCTCAGTGTAACGGTAACGGCGCAGTTGCAAACCAGAAACAGTTAAACATTTCCTGCAAGTTGCAAGTGGTCAGTTTCAATTTTATACCGAAGAACAAGAAAATAATAATGTAATTCTGTTATCTTTCTTACTCTATTAAAAAAGTGCTGATACCAGCCATCATGCATCATTGGCTATGGGAGAGCTCCTGCAGGGCTCGAGGACACGGGCTTGTTTCCTGGCCGCGGCCGCCCCCTTCCCAGAGGTGTGGACCGCGAAAAAAAAAATATCTTGCAACTTGTGTTGAATACATGTTGGAGGAAAGATTTGATCGAAATTGTACCAGAATCTTTCACCACGGGGTCCATCAAAACCCCCTTTCGATGTTTCGGAACGTTACACAAAGGAACTTAATTTTCACAAGTGCCGATGGCGACCACTTGCCGCTGGATGTCAACCTTTTGGAAGGCATCTAGGTCTCTGCTACTTATGTATCGACGTGTGCAATATTTTTAACTGTAAGTGAAGCTGTCATTGCTGTTTCGAACGCGACAATAGTAAAATCTCAAGTTGCCGCGTCGTCTAAACGCCATGCTTTTTGAAGCTGTTTTCATGCCAGGTGTTCCAACTAATTTGTGTGATGCTGAGTGCGTATTAGCAAGCACTCCATTTATAGGCTGCGCTTGTTATGTTACTGAAACTTGAGCGTCGCCTTCATTCACTTTCTGTTGCGCAGCGGAAATCGCGTCGTGCGGAACACCTTAATAATATTGTAATATGTCACGTCTCATTATTCTTTCGCGCTCGTGAACTGCGTGTGAACGTGCGCATCATTTTGAAGTCTGCTAAATTTTGATATATAATTGTAAATTGCGCTTACGCGCACGTCAGATAATTGCGTCGGAACTTAGTTACTATGACATTTACATAGAACAGTCGCAGTTACCTACAATTATATCCTTAACGAAGTAAGCGGCTGTATAAGCGGCATTGTATTTTATGCCGATACATGTATACTGTTTCCACGCTCTTTATCGTAACAATTAGTTGCCATACTGTTCACATTCGCGCATTGCACGGAAGTTTGTGTACGTGGTAAGCCAATTATGAGTGACTTCCTCGATTTTTTATATAAGCTTACTCCTGCTGAATTTGAAGAGAAGGTAACAATGACGCAAACCGAATTAGCTTCGTTTCCTATTGGGTACATTTTCATTCTTTAGCAGTCTTATACATAGTGTACGATGCAGCGCAAAAACAACGTTACCGATTTCTGAAGTCTCTTGGGGCCGCTCGAACACTTCATCGCACGCCGCCCTACATGCATTCAAAAGAGGTCGCCCCAATAATGAAAAAGGCGTGAGCATTACTGACACCAGGTTACTGGTATTACTGACACCTAATTGCACACATTATATTAGACATGAACCGCGTTACCTCACATGTATACCCTGCGCAGCCTATCTGTTCATAAACACACCTTGAGAGTATGCCCCGCGACTCCCGATTTCAATACGCAAAGCTTTCACCGTTACTTTCAAACAAGCATCTAGAAACTGGCGGGTGTGAACCACTCTTCTACGAAACTTCGAAAAAATATGGCGGCTGATTTTCTGTGCAGCGCATTAAGAACGTGCGATTACAGGAGGAGTGGGCATGCCAGAGGCTCAGGCTCCAGCTTATTGCCTTAGTTTTTATGGGATCAATAAATGTATATATCATTTTCTCTTCCTCCTCAACACTGCCTATGTACTCACAAGTGGGTGTGATATAGCCAACTGCTACGTGACGGGCAGTGATGGGAGGTGGCCCATTTTTTCCTTCCAGGAAATCCTTTCGGCGAAAACTGGAGAAACTTGGCGGACTTGGCAGTGCCAGCCGACCTTCGCAGGAGCCCCGCTGAGCGGGCGAAGCCGGAGAGGAGCGGCTCGGCATCCGACGGCATGAGAAAGGCCGACGCCCACTACCAGGCGCTCGGTTTCCCACCGATGCCGCCTCTGTTCTGGAAGAACTCCGTGTTTGAACGACCCGATAACTTCACCGCCATGGACTGCCATCCGACGGCTTACGACTTTGGCGATGGCAAGGACTTCCGGTGCGATATTTTAGATACGTAAACGCTTGTGATTGCTTTTATCGCTGCTGGTATGACCGTTATGGTTATTTGTTGAGAAATTCGCGTTGACCAGCTCATTTACAACTTGCTCCGTTCAACGATTCTACCTAAATGTGTCGTTTTGAAGACTACGACAAATGAAATAGACCTTTAGACGAGTGACATCATTAACTTATGGAGGTACTGGTTTCTTATAGCGCTTCTATTCGAATGAGCAGAACTGAGATGTTATGGAAAATAACGACTTTCTTTCTAAATGACGGCACGCGGGCCATCTTTGAATAAGCCCGCCAGGGCATCAGTGGCGTACGCAAGCGGTGTGACGAAAGAGATCAGATATACAGGAGAGGAGGAAGGAAAAAGGGGGAGGTGTACACGAAAGGAAAAGCGGTTTACTCTCAGCCCAAGTTGATGCACGGGAATTTAATGCATGCAGAGATAAGAGTAGCTGTTGTCATCGGCTTCCATTAGCTTCTTAACACACCGTGACATTTAAAGCCAGTCTGCGAGACTTTAGCATTGTTGACGTCATATCGTATTGAGTATGGAAATACAGACACGTCCCACTCATGTTCAACTCACCTCACGTCTTAGCTCGCAAGACTCCGATTCATCGCGTTCTTTCCCCTTGTTCACTTTCCGTCGCGGTCACAACCTAACTTAGCTCGTTGTCTGCTTTCCCCTTTTTTTTTCTATGGTTCTTGCTATATTTTCACCTGGCAAACGAAGGATCAAGGCCTGCCTGGTTGGTTCGAAGGCAGACGAAGAGACCGCCTTCCACGAAATGGGTCACGTACAGTATTTCCTGGCCTACCGACACCAGCGGTCATTGTTCAGAACGGCGCCGTTAGCGGCCCTCCACGAAGCCATTGGGGAAGCCTTTGGCCACGCTGCCGCCGCCTGCAGCAGCGGAGGCGCCGGCTCGGCGCCCGGTGGTAAGCTTGGCGTGTTACTGTCGTCGCGGTATAGAAAGGCTTGGCGCCTTGAAAAGCAAGCGTTCTTTTTCTGGCCACATGTAAACGCAGCACTGTGTGGACGGCACTCAATTCTGCTCCACTTCCTTATTTTACTTCTGTAAGCGGCGTATGTCTCCCTCCAGCGTATGTAGCCGCCAACGGACTCCCGTTCCTGTTAAGCCTCTACAGTCTCACAATTTAATTGTTCCCTTCTTCTAATGATCTAGTTTTATCACCTTGATCTTTGTTCGTGAGAGTTGAGCACCACCTACACACGAGCAGCAAGCTCCGTTATATTCTTACTACCTGTATGACACGCACAGATTATCACGGTGTAGCTTTCTCTTGACATTTATTATTATTGCGATAGCAATTATATGGACAGTCTCGGCTGGATTTTGCCGTCGCCGTCGCCGTCGCCGCCGTCATGCACCGTATATGTATAAGTATGTATATATATATGAAGGCCCCGCAGAAAAATAACTGAGAAAAATGCTTCCGAAGCGCGGAATCGAACCAGGGACCTCTTGCTCCGAAGCGAGCGGCGCTATCCACTACGCCACGAAAGGCAGATCCATCGCGTAGCTAACGGCGAGTGTTATATACACACCATTTAGCGCTGGACGGACTCGGAGACAGCAGGCGATAATAAGCGTTTCTTCATTACCAGCGAGGTGGCGCTAGGAGCCCGACGGGCGCATTTAAAAGTCGTCGGCGAGCTCGCTCGCTTCTTCTTATATTTGCGCATGGGAGAAGCTTGCCCTTCCGCTGTCTGCTCGCGCGGTTTTCTCGTGGCGAGGGGTAGAGGAATGTTTCACGCTTTCACCGTGATGTCCGCGCTCATGTTACGGCGCGTACGAAAGCCACTCGAGCTCAAGGGACGCCGCTGAACGAACAAACAGAAGACGAGCGCGAACTATCAAGTGTCACAGCTCGACACTTGAAGCACGCTAGTTTCATTCGCTGCTTCGGCCGCCTTTGCAACAGGAGCGCTGTTCAAACTGAGAGTATCCATTGGCGAGCCTCACTTCGTATAGCATTAGTTCCTTGCTATCGCATTCATTGCTTCGCCCTTGCGGCGAAACTGTGACTTTTTATTACTTTGCTGAAACGATTTCTTTATTCTTTGCTCCGTTACTTCTTTTCTTTTTCTTTTTTTACAAATCGCCAATTTTCGTTATTTTGTAGAACACGAATTTGATTTCCTTCCGGCCCTGCGTTCATCAGCTTGCGTTAGGTTAGTCCTTCTATACGGTATTAGCAAAAATCGATGTTATAGCGGATGATGATGAACAAACTCTGTTTTATTGGCAGAAAGATCCTCCTCCCCTTTTTCAGAGGAGGGGAGGACCCAACATAGACGTCGGCCATGATCCTGTGGGCCCTGGAGAAAAAAAAATTTCAGTGATTGTATAAATCAAAACCTTAAAGTTTGGCAAGAAGCAGCAAAGTGGCAAGGGTTTTCGAGTAAGAAAGACGTTAGAACGATTGCCTCTGTTAGAAATCAAACCAACACAATTGTCGAAACAATAGGGTGCCACGTTAAACACATTAACGACTCGCCAAACACGTCTGGAAGAGAAGTGCTGAGAGTGGCGATGCGTCGGCGGTTTCCATTGGCTGTTTTTTTACAGCGGTAGCTCTATTCTTCCAGATACAAACCGAGGTAATGCCTGGTTCCGCGAATCAACCCTTCAACCTCAGCCAAGGTCAACGCCGGCGAAAAAGCTTCAGCGAAAGACTAGCGCGGCGCGTTCGCGAAAACGAACAGCGGCTCAAGGTCAATGAACAGTTATAGTTTAGCGGGTTTAGCGGAATAGCGGGACCGAAATGCGCATGCTAGTACGCTAAACAGACAGTTATAGTTTAGCGGACTTAGCGGAATAGCGGAATCGAAATGCGCATGCGCAGTATGCTAAACGACCCGTAGCGTTTACCGTACGCACGCTATTTTTCAGATTTAGCGTTACCGTGTTTGCGTGGTTAATGTAGTGTACGTAAAACATGGCGGCGGTTTTGGACGCCCGCTTCGAACTGAATTTAGCGTTGATGTGGACGGATTCACTTCTTTCACAGCAAGTGACTCTGTAGAATGGCTTCGCTTGCCTTCAGGTAGCTTCGACGCCTGAGTATTACGGATAACTTAGAGTAGTTTTTGAGATCGCCTCCCATTTCGAACGCCCCTAGGCCCAACTAGGAGATCGGTGTAAACAAATCTGGAAGATAAAAATTTTCGCTTTTGGTGCGTGGTTCATATTTATTTGCCTTTATTATTAATAAAAAAAATTACAGCATATCCACGGGTGAATGATGAAGAGCTTGGGCGAAGCTCCTGAAGCAATCATGGTTACACCGTGAAATGTTCAGTGGTTTCGCCCAGCAGTAATCAAAGCGATACGCCGCTTTGATTATTTTTCCTTTTTTTCTTCTCTCTTATATTCTTTTTTTATTTATTTTATTTTTATTGTTTATTGTTTATTTTTCGTTTTTTTTTATTTTTTATTTTTGTTATTATATTTTATTTTTCTTTATTTTCTTTTATTTTTTCTATCTCTATGGGACAGCGCCTTCTATTGAATAATACGGGAGACGCGACGGCGGGGACACGCCGGATGGAGCGACGACTGACCAGGTGATGCTGTAAGGAGCTCCGCTCCTAATAAAGTAGTAATATTGCTGTGTGCGGGAATACAGGCGAGTATTCTCAGTTTTCTTTCTTTTCACTTTTTTTAACGCATTCACCCTCCGCTAGATGGAGCCACCGTCACAGCTCGGGCACGTAAACGCTAACCCGCTAAACTAAAACACGCTGTCGGCAACGAACGTTTGCGGCACGGTAACGCTATTTCCTTAACCCCCGCTTTCACGCTAACGCTAAACTATAACTGTTTAATGACCCGTAGCGTTTACCGTACGCACGCTATTTTTCAGATTTAGTGTTACCGTGTTTCCGTGGTTAACGTATAGCGTACGTTAAACATAGCGGCGGTTTTGGACACCCGCTTTGAACTGAATTTAGCGTTGATGTGGACGGATTCATTTCTTGCGCAGCGAACGACTGCGTAGAATGGCTTCGCTCGCTTTCAGGTATACCTTCGACGCCCGAATATTACAGATAACTTAGCGTAGTTTTTCAGATCGCTTCCCCTTTCGAACGTCCCTATAGGCCTAACTAGAAGATCGGTGTAAACCAATCTGCAACATAAAAATTTTCGCTTTTGGTGAGTGGTTCACATTTATTTACTTTTATTGTTACTAAAAAAGTAGTAATATCGCTGCGGCATTCTCAGTCTTTTTTTTTACTTTTTTAACGCATTCACCCTCCGCTATATGACGCCACCATCACAGCTTGGGCACGTAAACGCTATCCCGCTAAACTAAAACGCGCTGTCCGCAACGAATATTTGCGGTGCGGTAACGCTACTTCTTTAACACCAGCTATCACGCTAACGCTAAACTATAACTGTCTAATCTTTCGTGCTGCGACCGCCAGCGGCGCTGGCTGCATCCAAGTTCACTGCGCGTTCGCGCCGAGAGCGCCGACGGCGCCGAGCAGCGTCTGTGTGTTGTCTTGTTGGTGCAACACGTTGGCTCCCTTGTCGCGGCGTGTACTCGAATCGTGTAGACTTTCATCGTCCTTGCCACCAAGACATACAATAAAGTTAAATCGGCCACCACGAGGACCTTAAAGATATAATTACCTCTTAATTCGCACGGAATTCGCTTTTTGCCATTTGAATGTTCTGTTCCGCATTTGGATGTTATATTATTAATGGGTCTGCATTCGGTATGGCGCAGCATGCTAGCATATAGACACTGTAATTTTAAAGTTCCATCTGTTCATGAGTGTCTCGTGGAAATTGTTGTCAAAGCGCTTGATGTGTATAACACGACTGACTGTGATGAGGATGTAACATCGTTGTTTGATGCATTAACACACAGGAAACTGGTATAATGTGTGATTGTTAGACTATCTTGACCTGTAGTCAAGAAGGCAATTAAAAAAAAGCCACGGTGGTATAGCGGTTACGGTGCTCCGCTGCTGACCCGAAGGTAGCGGGTTCGGTCCCGGCCGCGGCGGTCGCATTTTGGTGGAAGCAAAATGGAAGAGGTCCACGTACTGTGCGATATCAGTGCACGTTAAGAAACGTCAGATGGTCAAAATTTCCGGAGCACTCCACTACGACGTGCTTCATAATCGTATCGTGGTTTTGGCCCGTTAAACCCTGTATATTATTATTATTATAAAGTTAAATCTCTGCAAACCTATGGTCTCGTCCATTCCCAAAGCAACCAAAACCTAGCTGTCCTTCGACAAACTTCGTTTAACCGCGTTCAAGCGTGGCAACAGTCTTTTAATTAGAAATCAAATCAAACTATATTTCCTCCACAAAGCACTAAAGCAAGGCAAAGGCCTGAAAAAAAGAAAAAGAGAGTATCCTACGTAATATCTCTTTCAGGATTAGTGGCAACCCTGTTTTCGAAGCTATTTAGTCTTTGAGGCACTGTTTCAAAGTCTGCGCATTTCAACAGGGAGAACATCGTTTCAAGAATGCTCTCGCTGTACAGTGCTTTCAAGAACGAGCGTCACTAAACATTTCGAAGTGAGGGTCTGCAAACGCCAATAAAGGCGAAGTGCACTCGCTCTATAGTATGCACTAAATTTCTCCTTCTAACAGAAGAAATTAGATGTAGCAATAATGATAACAACACTCTTTTTTGCCGGGCTTATAGCCATTATAGCCTAGCTTCATGGAAAGTGGCATACGAAAAAAAATCTTAACAAGAATCAAACCGTGACATTCCTTTGATCGCTAGCTCCATCTTCAAGGAATGGAGTATGCGCCAGCAGGGGACAAGAAAAATTGAGACAAATCCCGTTACGTGGCAGCGGTAGAATGTCGAGGCGCCAGGAAGCCGGGCAAAAAGCTGGGGTCGATGTATTTGTAAAGTGATACGGCATACGCCATCATTCCAACCGCCTCGCACGCCCTGTGCTGTCTGCGAACAAGGGGAGACCGCACGGTGTTCGTCGATAATGTCCTCGACGTGTTTGTCAGTGCCGTGTATCGCGGAGATGAAATAAATAAATTTGTACTCGAGGCCATAGACCCGAATACCGCAGCTTTTTTCTTCGTGCCACCGAAGTTGTCGCCCGAGCGTCTTCTCTGCAAGCCGCCGCCGTTATTATCGCCTCAAAAAATCTACTTATCTCCCCTCGGCGTCTCTAACCTGTTACACGTATATTGCAGTCCTCCTTGGCCACCTTGAAAGCGAGCTCGTGTCTGTAGCCGAGACGAGAGTGCGCTCAGGAGAACGCTAATCCACGCCTACTACGCGATAACTCGATACGCTGAGACGTTTTGAAGAAACTTCACGAGAAGATAACATTGTTCTAGAGGCCCTGACAAATTTCACCCGACGCCTTTTTTTTCTGATCAGGTTGCGCGAACACATATTTCTTGGTCTTCTCAGTCTTTCATCGCCGACTTTCGAAATGCGTTTCCAGGTATAGTTGGCGTCGTAAAGTTTTCTAGCAGGCTAGTATGCTTAAGCTGGGAATAATTTTTAATTACGCACTTTACAGCACAGTTCTTCAGTCACAGGAATTGTCAAACAACACATAGGTCCCATGTATCGAAAACGGGACACGGCATTGGTCGTAATGGCGGAGGTCTGCTGGTTGTGGCGCCAGATTAAAAACAAATAACTCATAGGATCCCTTATGCATTCGCCAAAGACGACTCAAAGGCGAAAGTTATCTTCTTCTCCTTTTTCTTCGCCTATCTCCGAAAGCTTTATGCACCTAACGCTTTTGTGCAGCGTCTCGAGGACTGGAGGCATTGTACGCTTTTTGCACCTTGCCTAGTTTTGCACTGCATGCCTCAGACATTGGCCCACACCTTTGACCATGCGACGATGTCATGTGATGTTGTCATGTGATGTCGCGTTGTATGATGTCATAGTGACATCACGATGACATCATGGTGACGTCACTAATTTTGGTGATCTGCGACCTCATGATAACGTCATATGGTGACATCGTTACGTGGTGATGATTTCTTGCGTGACTCGTGTTGACGCCGACGATTAATTTTCGCGCTTAGTCAGGCATCTAAGGCTTTCGCCTTAGTAAACTTAATAAATGGCATTTTCTTGCGGTTTGCTTTGGGCAGAAACGCAAGCGTGGCTTTATTTATGAATCGAGAAGTGTGTTTATGTATGCGGTTCAGTTTTTGCGGATGATAACACGGCGGAAGAGCTCTTACACCTTTCTTGAAAGTATCTTTTCAATCGTCGTCGTGGTTCTTGCGTCCTTAGAATTTAAAGATGCTGTTTCAGCAATGCCGTGTGTTTTTAATTGTTGCTCCTAGGTGGCGCATGGGCTCGCTAACCTTCGCAAAATTGTCCACGGCATGTCCAGGTTTCTGAACAGACTTTTTTCAACTGGTATGACTGAATAAAAACTCTGCTTACAGGGACACACACCGATGAAACCGAGATGCGTGTGAACGCGCATCGCGACACTGTGGACAGGTTGCTGCGGGAGGCACTATTCAAGCTCGTGCCTTTGCCCTGGATTCTATCCGTGGAAAAATGGCGATACGCTGTCTTTCAAGGCCGTATCCCTGCTGAGAGCTTGGCCTCTTCACTCTGGGATTACCGGTATGCGCTTTTGCATATGGCATGAGCACGTTATCTGCCCATCATTGCTTTGAGAAGTGCCGATGCTAGAAGCTCGCGTATGTATCCCCGCAATCATGCGTAATGATGTCGCTTTTGAAGGGAGATCGGTTTAGGTATACAATGAAATTTAAATAACGAGAGGAAAAAGCGGATGCTGGCTGACTGTGACGACAACTAGGGTGGTGGTGGTGATGATGATGATTATGATGATGATGATGATGCAAACTTTATTGGGGTCCAGAGGTAGTTGATGTAAACGCCGAACCAACTGCATATTAACAAGCTTTCCAGTACGTTGTTTTATGTAGCGGGGTGTATTGAGTGAGCGAAAAAGAAAAAGACACGAAAGCACGCGTAGGACAGGGTGCGGGGAGGGCAACACAGGCGTATGCAGCGCCTTAAGAATTTACCTAAACCTCCTTGAGAGCAGTTGAGGTCAATGTTGCCTGGATCATTAACGCGATATACCTACATACTCAGGAAAACGACCTTACGTTGATATATGGTATAAAGCATAAAAGCAATGTAATTGATAACAAACATAGATAACGCGGACACGTGAAGGACAGTAGCGGGAGCTCCGCTTCTATTGACCTGCGTTCTCATTTCATATCGCGATGTCTTTTCGTCGTCTTTATATGTATTAATTTTCTCTCCAAACAGAGAAAAGTTTCAAGGTGTGAAACCACCCACACCGGAGGCGAGGGGATACTTCGACGCTGGAGGAAAACACCACGTGTCCCACTTCATACCTTACTTCAGGTCAGAAGTCTTTTCCTGTTCGCCGCGAGTTTTATTGAAAGCGGGCCACAAAAATAAGAAGAAATGATCCTTCGCGTCCACAACGCAGCCTCTTTAACGCTTTGTTTTTATTACAGATAATAGAATAGCGGAGAATCGCAGCAAGCGTGGCGTTTCTTTGTGTAGAAAGATGCAACGAGCTTCATATGATTGATTTGATATCCGGAGTCAGTATAAAAAGAGTATGCTTAAACCAGTTACAGCAGACTTAGCGCCGAAAACACGACCACGCAATAACACATGTACAGGCTAAGATTGAAGGATGGGCGTGTTGGTATAGCATCACTGTAGATTGTTGTACGTGTATCTTCATTGTGTCCCGTCGATCAGTTGCGCTATGCAATCTACAGTGATGACATACACAGGGCGGGCGCTCTTTCTGCTTATGTGTTCTCCCTATGTGCCTGTTCTTCCTGTGTATCTGTGCATCCGTCCTGTCTTCTTGTGTGGTGGCGTTCTTCGCGCTTGGTCTGTGTCGTATGCATCCGACTTTATAACCATGATGAATATTTCGCGTAATCGCTTCATCGTAAATCCAATTTTAAGAACCAAACAATTCCAAAATTATCTTGTTACGTTCTCCTGTTTTTAGGTTAACCGGTATATATAACGGTGACTTTACTCAAACTATACATTGTGCGCTTTGGACTATGTTTGGAAACCGGTTACAGGTTGTATGCCGTTTTGGCATGTACAGAGTCGTCCACATTTAAGCGGAACACCTCATTAGTATTCAAGACCTTATTGAAGCTGCTGTTTAATACATAATTCGGAAAATCAATACTGTGTTTGTCGACACCATGATTAGACGTTCTATAACGGGTATTGCACTCGTGAAGTATAAGAAACGTACTAGTTTTACCGGTTTGAATACTAATGAGGTGTTCAGCTTAGATGTGGTCGACCCTGTACAGTTACTCGTAACAGGCACTGTGATAAGTTAACTTTTGTGCGCACTTGAATTTATGACGCTAGTAGAAGGGGCCGCAGTGTGATTGCGTTACGACATCCAGTGGTGGGCTGATCTGACTGCAATAGGGCTCGAATATTCGACATTTTGCCATCTCATTTTGCCACTTTCAGCAAGAAAAAAAAAGGCACAAAAGAAGTAAAGCCGCCAGTGAGGGTTGAACTCACGACCGCTGGTTTACGAGACCAGCGCTCTGCCACTGAGCTATAGCGGCTCTCGCGCTCTCGCGTGTTTCTAGCGTATCCTCAACAGCTTGAGCAAAAACCAACCGGAATGCGCAGGCGCGGGAACATTTGTGGCGTGTGCGATAATTTAAAGGACTTCATGTCCTACACCGTCTGTACATAGTAAACTGAAAGACGGCCACGTCGACGGGATGTCAATGGGAAATATGTTCAGCCGCCCGTTCCACCTCCTTCCCCACCTAATCCTTAATTTAGCTGCTTTTGTAATTAAAATCGTTTTCATTAGAAAGCTGTAGCGTGTCCAGTACACCAGTATGCAGAATGACATTAACTATGGGTGTGCGAATATTCGAAAGTTTCGAATATTCGTCGAATATTACATTCGAAATATTCGTATTCGATTCGAAAATCGTGTATTCGAAAGGTCAGAATATTCGATAACTTCGAATATTCGAAAAAATTGGAATATGCGATTCGATTATCATGCGTAAAATAACTCGTCTTCCACATTTCCGCTGCGTTCGTATCGCAAAAAACGTTGCTGAGAGGAGCCATAAACATCGTAAGTACACGGAGGCACGATATCTGCCTGCGACGAGCGCCCCAATACGTATGATTTATTGCTGGTGCATCTCCGACGTGCAGCGCTGTTGGCTATCATGTAACCGTACATTTTCAATATTATGCGGCCGTAACGTGCCGCACTACCACTCGTTCACTATGCGGGACCACTTCTGAAGAAAGACAGTGACCCATGCGACTGGTAGCGGACTGTAGGCACCTTCAGATACCCCAGTCTGGCAAAGCTTTGCCCCATGTAACTCCCTATACTAGCCACTTCTGTTCCAAGCGAGCGTGCCTCTTCAGTGGCAGGGGGGGGGGGTGTCTCTGTTACAAGAGAGTGCCTGCTACCTGATCACGTGGAGCAACTGATATTTCTTCATGATAACATGTATTCATTATTTTCATTGTGCCGTGATATTTGTTGTGTTGTGATGTGCATTGCGCTAGCCTGGACATTGTGTTCTGGAGATAGCAGTGTATGTTGTGTTGCCAGTCAGGCTGTTAATGTTTTTTTTTCTTCAAATAGCTACATGTTAAATAAAATATCGTTACTGTGGAGGCATTTTTCCTTTGATATTCGATATTCGAAGGTGGATATTCGTATTCGATTCGTATTCGAAAAATTTGATATTCGCACACCCCTAACATTAACGTAATTCTGAGTTAGCTGGTGCGAATGGCGACATATTATGATGATTTCTAAAAAACACACAAGTGCAGGCGTCTTTTTCATGCTGCCTGTGTGTTCTTGACGAAAAAAAAGCATCAGGAAGGCAGCCTTTTGATTGCCTACACGCTACTGACGAATGTTTATTCCAGCACCGAAGGAAGATACACTTCATGAATGTAGTAAAAATTCTCTGCTGCTTCTGCTTGTGCTCTGTGCCACCAGATGACCCCACCATTCAGGCCGCTAAAGCCTAAGGCATCCCACAAACTGTTTGCCGTTTGCGGACCAATCAAAGCTCCCCATTGAAGCTATACTGAAACTCTGAAATATGGGTTTAGGCCATCCGGAGTTCACGGTTAGTGAAAAATCCTCATTGGTTGAGGCGCGGCCGGATGTGGACCCATGCACGAAAAGTACCACGCATTCCTGTATAGGTCAAAGTAGCATCCCGCTGTGTTGGAAAGATACCTCGTAGCCAATGCACGTCGGCTAGCTGAGCACCACGGTGTCGTTGCCGGATATGGTGACCGGATATAGTCAACCGACTGCGACAGCCGAGCGAATATAAAATAATGATATTATGTCTTATAACTTGCAGGTACTTTTTTGCGCGCTTCCTTGACTACCAGTTGTTGAAGGCAATGTGTTCAGATCGACACCAAGAAACGTCCATGGTATTTTGTTGTGTCGACAGTGAAACTCCAGCCGTTCGTAATTTAAGGTAAGTACGAATCAGCAGATGCGATATCTGCTTATAGAACATGCGTCAACATATCTGCGTATAGAACATGCCTCAACATAGATGTAGCGTTGTATACAATAATTGAAAAATTGTGTAGTAAATAAGGGCGAGTAATTTTTTACAGTATAAAATCATTCGAAGGTTTACAGTGTGATACTCGGCATGACAAATTATGGTCGGCATTTAATTAGTTGCTTACAACAGCGCATTCCAATGTGAGAAGAACCCCTGGAATAGCTCAGTGGATGCTGTGTTCTGCCTGCAGAGCACAAAGTCGAAGGCTCGATGACCGATCGCAACGGCAGCGTTTCTATGAGTCGAAACGCCAAAAAGCAAAAAAAGAAAAAAATAATGATCAGGTATTTAGAGTGTGCGGATTTACAAAGCACATTAAAGAACCCCAAGGGGTCAAAATTAATTCGGATCCAACTACTACGGCCTCTCTAGCAGTCACAGAAGTGCTGTATATAGGAAGTTTATTTTTATGAATGAATCAGTCATAAAGTGAACGAAATTCTGCGTTGAAATCGAATTTGTAAATGAAATTCAAATTGTTTTATTTACCATCCTGTATAGTTACATATACAGCTGGGCGGATTGCAGAACAAAAGCTGTCCTCGAACAGCTTGACGTGTCTGCAACACTTTTCTTTGGCAGGGAGGCAACATCACATAGTCATACATATACTATATACACACGCATAATTATACATACAGACAGACATATGTATTAGAGGTGTGCACGGGCTCCGGGTAGCCCGAAAGCCCGAGCCCGACCCGGCCCGTGGGCCGGGCTCGGCCGGGCCGACGTATTTTTACCTCGGGCCCGGGTCGGGCTCGGGCTACTTGGAGATTTATCGGGCGGGGCTCGGGCACGGCGTAAAGCCCGACTCAAGCCCGAAATATAGAGAATGAGCGGGAATTGTTTTCCAGCATGCATACAGCGCCTTTTCCGCGACCGCCCTTTACCGCTTTTCCTTTCCATTCGCTACTTTAAACAAAAGGGGAGCAGGTAAAGCACTGCCTCTGTTGCACTCCGACAAACAGAGAAGTAACACCACCTAAGCTAGTGACGGCGCCACGCGACTGTTCGCGTACGTTAGATTAAAGGCCAAATCCCATATGAGTGAAAATGCACGCGACAGCGACGAGCGACCCGACGTAGATCGCCTTCGTGCAAGCTGACGCTTGCATGGGCGTACCCCATACACGTGACGGCTTTCGCGAGCGAACTCCACTGTTGCTGGCATGAGGCCGTCTACTTGTATAGCCAAAAGTGCCGCGAACAGTCTCTATTAGAGACTGTTCGTCGTGCGTCGTTTGATCATATTTGATATGCTCAATAAAATGCCAAATTACCGGAAAACAATGTTTTGTTTTCGCAGCGAACCTTCAAAAAGCCGGGCCGGGCCGGGCCGGGCCGGGCCGGGCCGGGCCCGGGATTGTGTTTTCGTACGTCGGGCCGGGCCGGGCGGGCTCGCAGCCCTTTGCCGTCGGGCTCGGGCGGGCCTTCGACAAAGTCAGCGGGCCCGGGCCAGGCTCAGGCTCGGAAATACGGCCCGTGCACAGCTCTAATATGCATATACAGCAGCATACATATGCTTCAACATGCTTCGCACTCTCACTTTCCTCTTAGTGTCAACGAAATCAAACAGGTGCGTACATATGACAACAAGATACTACATAGAGACCGCATATATCTGTTTTAGTTCTTTAGGAGAGGCCGTATTGTTTAGGAGAACAGTTATTTGGGCAAGTTCGTTGGTATTCATCTTGAAAACAGCGCAACAACACGAGGACAAAGAAAGAAAACGTGACATCATCTTGTATAAAAGTATGTGCTCTTCCTAATAAATTTCTTAGTTGCGAGTCAGCGCCCATCCCGTTGTTTCTTTCTTCGTCCTCGTGTTGTTGCGCTGTTTTCAAGATGAAGGTCGTGCTGTGTTGCTGTTTCAATTTTCCTTTTTTTTTTATAGGCACATGATGTCATTCGGGGCGTCGATAGAATGGCGTGAGGCCTTGCAGATGGCAACCGGCACACCGGAAATATCGGCAGAACCTTTGCTGAACTACTACGATCCGTTATTTGTGTGGCTGAAGCGAGAGAACATCAAGTTGAACAACTCGGTCGGATGGTGAACAAGCTTCCCAACACGCAGGACGCCACGAGGAGCGACCGACGTTTCCATGCGTAATGTTCCACTGACGTGTACAATAGCGACGCCTCATCAAGTCTTAAAACCGACAACGGAGACAACGTGTCAAGCTCATTACACAATCCATTATAGGAAGAAGGGGAAGCATGTTGACACCTTACTCAGCTGAAAGAGAAAACTAAATTATTTTCAATCCTGCAACCTTGGTATTCCTTTCATTCCTGCATTTCCTATTATAAATGCAAAGGTACCGGTACAACTGGCAAGGGCACTAGAAGTCTGTGCGGTGTTTCTGAAATTCTGATGCATACTCGACACAACACTCGGCAAGCATATTTTACCTCAATCGCCTATGATCGAATGTACGGTGGTACTTACGGTCATTAATGTGTGCCTATGTGGTGACAGAATTAAGACACTCTTAAATTTAGATGAGCCTTGATGGAGGCTTCGTGGCCAAACTTTTCAAATGCCACCAATTAAAGGCTTTCTGCCTACGCAGGCTTTGCTATTAATCGTTAACCGTCATCAAATCATTAGACAACAACAACAAAGCATTATTTCATACAGGCGTTCCTGTTTTCTATTTTCATAATGCAAAATAATAAAGAAAAAACGCCAGGCCTGCGCTGAAACCGCAGCACAGTCACAGCGAAAGCTGGAAGAGCGGCGTTTCTAGAGCCCGTTAAGCTCTCGTGGGGCTACCATACAAGTTTCGGCAAGGTTGCCCGTTACATTGAAAACTAATTCGTTAAAAAGCGCCGAAAAGTTCTTTCAACGTGCGCCGGTGCTCTACAGGCCGTCGGATGGTGAGAGAGTGAAACAAATAGAGGAGCATGAGGAGGAAAAGGAGGAAGACGAAGAGATTAAGCGCGGATGAACTTGAATATCACCCAGTTTTCACTGTCTCTAACTGCCCCACAACTCTCGGAATGAGCAGTCCTATAGCAACCTAGCGCCATGCGGTGCTCAGGCTGCTTGCTAAAGTTGAACCGGCTTCATTTCTGGTACGGTAGATGGCATGGCGGTGTGCACGGCTGAGGAGGGAGGAAGTGCAGCCGGAGCAGCGGCGGCAATCTTGAATGGACAGCGCTATCTCATGCGTAAGCTCCCGATCCTTCACTCGGCGGGATGTTTGCTGGTTTGGTATCCGGCAGCGAAGGCTAAGCTACGGGATGCGGTACACATTAAACACACATTACCAACTGTAATGTAACTGTTTGTTACAAGTGTTCCCGTGACCGGCTATATTTCTCAGAAAACGCTACATAAATATTCTCATTGCAGCTGAACGTATGTCTAAGTGCACGATTCGTTTCTGTTAAAGAACTCAATTGCTTACACTTCGCAGTCTCCTGTCGACGTTCTGCAATTCTCACTTTCTTGTTGATCCAATATTTAGCACAGAGCTACCCGTGACTGTTTTAAAACATCTTAACGTAACGTCCTTTTAGTGAACACTTTCCTGCCCGTGATTAGCATATCGCAAGCCTCTAAGCTTAACACCGTTCCCACTGTTTTGTGTGTGTTTTTTCTCCTAAAGCACACAGTATACCAGGCAAGCTGCCTTCCTTGATCATGTTTCCGTGCGAACCGAACGATGCCGAATGATTGCTATAGTCAACACCTTCTTACAAAAAGACAAAAAAAAAGCATGGAAGAGAACTTTTCATACATTCCTGAAAGTGGTTTTCGCAGTAAAATGACATAATAATCGCGAAGCAGCCCCACAGCAAGCAAAAAGCCGTAAAGCCTCACAGTCACGCCTGCGCAAGCCACGACGTTACTTCCCAAGAATGTACGTAAAGCAACAATTAATCATCGTCTAAATTCAATACGAGCCATTTTCCTTATTTAACGACGCGGAGGTTCATTGTGCCAGTGTCCCTGCGCACAAGGACACCAGACCAGCTGTTGCGGCAGACAGTAGGCGTGTCCTTCGATCTATATCGAACACGCCAAAGTGTCCCACGAAGAGCCCAGTGAACTTGCTTGCAGAGTTGTCTGGCACGAAAATTCCGCTCCTGGATACGTAAAGAAAGGCATGGAAACATTCAAGTCGTGCTTCAATAAAAATTGGCATGGCAGTGTCACACACGTGGTGGTATAGTGACCTCTCTCTTTGTCGTATGCGTCTGTATTTCCCTGAAGAAACTGTTGTCCTTTCGAATATCTACAAGTCCTTTCACGTGGCGTATAAATACGCAAAAGAAAAGGAGAAAACTTGTCGACTTGTAGGAAGTAATATGCGTCACAAGATTTCCTCGCAGTCATCAGCCAAATGCCCAGACAATGGCACATGCAATGTTGAAGCATAAATCATAGAGCACAGCCTGTCAAGTTATGCTTAAACAGCCTGTTCTTGTTCTTTGGGCTTGTTGATAACTATGGAAGCCATAAAGAGCACATTAAAGAGAAGTAAAGACAAACATAAAAAGTGACAATTGGCGACAATTGGTGTCCAGTTCCCTTTCTGCTAATCATTTTGGGCTGAGTGCTATAGATCATTACCATTGACTGTTGCGGGCTCTACTACAGGATTTTTTTAAAGGGGAAACCAGTCGACTTTCGTAAGCAGGCTCTTTAAAAGTAGGAAAGAGTATAAACACGATAAAGAGTGATCACATTCGTGTGGAATAGATGTATCCGGTGATTTGAAAAGTGACCGCGTGTGTAACATTAGTGACGATACTAAACAAATAGGCTTGTTCACTCATAACTAACTTGAGCAGCTGAACAATCAACACTGCCTGGGCTAGTTGACAAGTAAGCGTGTGTGCTGCGTGTTAGGGCGTGCAATATCCACTGCAAGAAGTGTAAGAAGCGAACAGAAGTAATTTATTCTTTGTCATCTTTTCGCCAAATTGAACTGCGTGTCAGCATTTCATTTTTCGGTCGATTAAACGGACAGTGACGATCGTAAATGCGCAAAGCGATCAATGAACACTCACGTTTAGAATTAAAAAATCGCCCTAGAATCCGTCGCATGTCTCCTTTGGCACCATGGGCGCATCGTCCGGGCAGCCGAAGGAGTCCGCGAATGCCGCCAAGTGCATAGCTGCGGCGTTGCAAATCCAGCTGCCCGGCATCCGGCCAGAACCGTTCCTGCGAAACGTGTAAAGGGCTCCTGGATTATGTACGTATCAGGCCGAAAAGCAAAATGAATAGGGGGTGGAATTCTGGGAAGTGTTTTATATACAGGATGCGGCGTCACTCCTTCCGGATGGCAGCAGCCGATAGGATCATGGAAAATCTGCGTTACCTCCATATGAACGCGAAAAACCCGGCGCGGGCGAGCGTACAGAAATGCCGCCCCGGTATAGGTGCGCTGGTCACACGTGTACTTGTATGCGCCGTTTTCCAATAATCGATGCTCTCTCGATCGTGGGCTTGTCGGCGATAAGCCGTTTCTGATACGGCAATCTCATCTTTTATCGAGGTGACTTGTCGTTTCACGTTGCCACATATTATTGTTGCTTGAATATGAATGCAAGACCGTCGTTGTTGCCTGTAGCAACTGAAGTGTTGCGCTGCTAAGCATGTGGATGAAGGTCCGATTCTCGCCATGGAGCAAGGACACCGGAGGGAGCAATGTGAAAGAAAGAAAGAAAGAAAGAAAGAAAGAAAGAAAGAAAGAAAGAAAGAAAGAAAGAAAGAAAGAAAGAAAGAAAGAAAGAAAGAAAGAAAGAAAGAAAGAAAGTTAGCACGCCAGGCACGTAGACGACAAGCTTCGCTTGCCCTCATTTTCCCGACAGGGGAAGGGCTCCGATATTTTTTAATAATATCTGGGGTTTATCGTCCCAAAACCACGATATGATTATGAGGGACGCCGTAGTGGAGGCCTGCGGAAATTTCGACCACCTGGTGTTCTTTAGCGTGCGCCTAAATCTAAGTACACGGGCCTCAAACATTTTCGCCTCCATCGAAAATGCAGCCGCCGCGGCTGGAATTCGATACCGCGACATTCGGGTCAGCAGTCGAGCGCCATGGCGGGGGTTGGACTGCTTTCGATGTGAACTATAATGTTATGTGGCATTTGTATTTTGAGTCATCTTTAGTGCCGCTTTAGCACTAAAGTGCACTTTAGTGCTAAAGCGCTTTAGCACCAAAGTACTCGCTAAATTGCATAATTAGGCAGCACACATGGCCCCCTGATTTATTTCTCGGATAATTTCAAGTTGTTTTCTCTTATCTGGAAATGGGCACAATAAGAACTGCAAGGTCTCCCCTGCGCAGTAAGTTGCGCTTACACGAAACGCTCGCAGTATCCTCGGCAGAACCGCACAAAGAAGCGCTGCCGCATGGACAGCAGGCCCTGGTTCGGGCTCAAGGACGGTGCATCGCTGCGTTCTCGAGCGCCGGAGTTGGCTGTCCTTGGGCGGTTGAAGACCGCTAACTGGAACGCAGTCTGCAGACCCAGTATGGCACTTCCCAGTTGGTCCCACACGTCCGCATCCGAAAACTCCAGGCCACCGGCGCTGTCAGACAGGTACACCTGCGACCGCATCCCGCGCTATAACATAGATGACAGACGATACTAGCAGATGATAGATGATACTTTGGCATAGATGATACTCATAGGAGAAAAGGGGACATGGTAAACTCTGCATTCTGGGGCTCCTTAAGCTAAATATATCGTAGCCCACCTTGGCACTCTTCAGCATGAGCTTGCGCTTGAGCCTATAAACGCCACATATTGCCGTCATGATCATAATAATCATCCCCATAATCAATTTCAGAATCAACTATTTCTTCAGCGGTTATATACGAGTGACGAATGTCATGTAACCACCATCATCAATCTGAGAGTCAACTATTTCATCAGGGGTAATATACGAGTGACGAATGCCATGTAGCAAAAAAGCTTATTTATTGTGTAAACTCAAAGCGTTTCCCAGGCGTTTTCTTGGTTCCATGCAACTTCTTACTGGTATTTTGGCAACGGTTCGCGCCCATTCGATCACGCCAAGCGGAATAGCGTCGCTCAGAACAGTAAAATTCCTACTCGTGCTGGTTAAACTGAGTGTTAAAATATGCGGTGTTGACAGCGCTGATACTCGCGCCAACGAGTTCCCGTATTCCAGTGCCTTTTCAGCAGTAATGAAAGCGGTTATTGTCTCGTTCCATGTATCACGTCAGTTTCATGCAACGAACTTGGCGTCATGCCAAAGCAATGCATATAGTGGCAAGAGACAAAATCGCTTGGCGTTATAGAGTACAGTGGAAATGATAGATATTAACAGAGTGCTTATTCAGCACTGCCAGTGGTGGTTGATAACATATGGCGTTCTGCATGGTGCTTTGTATATGGTAAAAGAGTAAGAAAGAAAGCATTGTGAGGAAATTGTGATATGGAATCAAAGTACTGAGGAATTGACCTCGTATTTGCTGAGGGAAAAGCCTATAGTACCACTAAGTGTGACGTTCCGCACGTTTCTCTATTTCATGTACAAAAAGAAAGCTGTTGGTTGCTAGAGCATTTCATATTAAATAAGGACAGAATCCATGCGTACTTCGTAGCATTTCTCTGGCTTTTAGCTGCTTTCGAGATAAAGTACAGTTTTTCTTTTCTTCATTGAGTGGTCTATACCTGTCGGAGGCACAGCACATACTGCCACATCTGCTGGCGCGTCTTGGCAGTCCACCAGTCACGTGCTGTGCCCGTCTCATCCACTTGACTGCCACGCTCCCCTACCGCCTGCGTCATTGTCAATTGAGTAAATAAACTTGGTATTGCAACTGTGAGAAGACAAAGTCTAGTGTCGAAAGACGAAACTTTGTCCGGAATCGCGTATGAATTATAACGAACAGAAATAGCAGCAACGTTGATACTGTTACATAGCGTGAAGGCTCACAACATTGGAGTAGGCAGGGGAGAGCCCTCCGAAATTTTTCGATCTTGCACGTGTATGTATACACAGCACGCACATAAACCCGCACAAACATACACAAAGGGTGGTTGAGCTCCCCCCCCCCCCCGCTTTCCAAATAAAAAAAAAAAGAATCCTGGCTACGCCCCTGGCTCCCGCGTATGCAAGCAAAGGCGTGCAGACACAATTCAAGAGGGATGGACAGAGAATACCTCTGCAAAATCTTGTTCTTATTTTAGCCCATTAGCAACACAGCTAAATTAAGTTGCAGTGGAAATGCCTTACTATTTTATGTTTAGTGCAACAAAGTAACGAAAAAACGAATACGAGAGAGCCAGCTCGGATTTCCTGCTGTGCTTCTCATACAAACGATGCTTGGTTGATGCCGTAACTGGTGGAACAAGATTCGATCCTTCGTGTGACCTGAAGCATCTGCTGCGCCGCCATGGATCCCAGTGTCGCGAGGTCCAAGAAAGGGAAGCCCGACGCGAACGGCTCCCTGAGCTGAGCGGCTGGCACGCACAGCTCGTTGTCGCGGCTGAGTCGAATGTGTGGACTCTGCTGTCGTGTCAGCAACCAGCCGCGTTCTGGAGAGCGGCGAGTGCGCTGCAGGAAAACCAGAGCCGTCATCGTGTGCGCCAGGAATCCGCCCCACGAACTGTGGCTCGGGGCAGCGAGGTCGCGGGGTCGATAGCCACCGATGCCCTGCGCCGTTTTATAGTGACACAACGACTGCATATTAAGACCATGGAAACGTGGGCTAGCTCAGGGGCATGTGAGTACCAAGGGAGGTTTATCCGGATGTTTTTACCCCATACACCTTAATTGTGTGCGCAGCGCCAGTGTGAGACATGTGACAAACCTAAGAAGTTCTTCTTCCCACCTGTCAGTGTGTAATTAGAACGCTCACTGAGGCGCGAATCAATTTATTATTATTCTTGTTGTTGATCCATGAAATCATTATCAATCACCATCTCAAAGTCGAACCTTCCTTCAGTTACTGACATGGCTGGCAAGGATAGCAGTTTGGGTGAGATGGTATCCCATGACGTTCTCAGTGTTTAGCTAAACAATCAGAATGACATGGCTGGTATGGTGACACAGTGTTTTGTGGCCTTTTACGTTCTTTGACACTCGCTTTCCATTCTAATCCTTCGATATGCTAAACCAAAAAGTAAAAAAGAAACACTGTGCAACTTTGAGATCTAGATACACAACGATCGTAAGCTGAAGATACGTGCATGTGGCCTAGGAAAGACGGCTCTGACAGCGGCAAGCTTGTTGTCCGCCGTGATGCGGCTCTCCCCGTCGAGCACATGAGAGGCTTGCACCTGCTCGCGCAACTTGAGCCTCAGTTCGTGCACGAGCGTCTCGGCACGTGGCACGAACCGTTGGTCAGCGATGGCCTCCGAGTACAGCACGTTCCACACGGGCAACAGCACGCGCCGGCTCAGCCGAAGGCAACGTTCGTCATCGCTACCAGCGCTTGCTTTCCTGCCACCCAGCACTGCGATGATAATAACAATTAATAATAATTGCTGGGGTTTAACGCCCCAAAACCACGATATGATTATGATAGACGCCATAGTGGAGGGCCGCAGAAATTTCGGCCACCTGGGGTTCTTTAACGTGCACCTAAATCTAGTACACTTGAATCCCGGCAGCGGCGGCTGCATTTTCGATGGAGGCGAAAATGTTTGACGCCCGTGTACTTAGATTTAGGTGCACGTTAAAGAAACCCAGGTGGTCGAAATTTCCGGAGCCCTCCACTACGGCGTCTCTCATAATCATGTCGTGGTTTTGGGACGTTAAACCCCAGATATTATTATTAAGTCTGGTACACGGGCCTCAAGTATTTTCGCCTCCACAGCACTGCGATGAAACGACGGTTAACGCGTATGACGCCCTTCGCCCTCGTGTACAACGCATCGGCTTTTATCACGGAACGGTCTATCGGCCTGTTCGTTCGGCATCAGTAACAAATTTTAGTGCAAATAACATGGACACAACAGCAGACACGGGACTACAAACGAGCGCTAACTACCGAAAAATGTTTATTTTCCACCGTGCGCGTTTATACTGCTGCCCATCACCATCAAACGTGCGCAAATCACTTTCTTAGAAATGATAACTATCACATAGGTGCACTGGTGGAATGCTGACACACCGAGAATCCAGTGGTGGTGCAATACCATCGTAACTGCTCCCTCATACTCGTCACCGCTATTCCATCGCCACTAAGCTACCGCAAATGGTGGATTCAGTACCGGCCAACAAAGTCGAAGTTGTGTTGCTGAGCTGCGCCGCATCATGTAGCTATGCGTTCGAATGTTACCGTGTAACGGACAACGTTTCGCTTATTAGATTCAAGCAAAGAATGAAACGTGTTACAGAAAACTGTAAGCGCCGCAACGCCATCTCACCAGCGCACGAAGCCCATCGTAATAATGAATTTGTAGCGCTCTATGGGCATTCCCATATTTTTCACGCTTTCATTCATGTATACGGCCTAGAATTACACCGCAACGTCTCACACTCGTTCGAGATGACGCAATGACTACGTAAGAGCAGTACGTCATCTCCAACGACTGTGAGACGTTCATTTAGCAAGAGCAAAGTGGCCAGTAGCTCGAATAGCCTGAAACAAACAGTGATTTATTTTTCGGACTGTCATTCGGAGCACTATTCGCTTCAGTTTCTGCGCGGCGAATAGCGTGCGCCTTTAGCACACTTGTCGTAAGACTGTCACCTACCTCGCACGATGTGCAGCCCAAGGACCGTGGCAAGCGACTGGACGAGCATGAAAGGCGTGACCATTTCGCGATAGCGCGCCTTCAGCAGCACGCCGAGAACAGAGCGAACAGTGGACACTGCTCGTACCAGCACTCCGGGAGGCGAGGAAGAAGGGCTTGAAGCCGCGTACTGCGTGGCGTACATACCACGTGTACCGCGAATGCCACGCAGACTGAAATACACGTGTCTCTATATGTATGTACGCCTTGATGGGAATACATGTTTAAAGCCTACGATGCCCGAGGTAACGTGTTAGATGACCTCTTGATGAAATTTTGGCTATTGAGACATCTCTTGTTCGATCACTATTGGTCACTTTAGCTCAATCATCCTGCATACTTGTTTATCGTGTTTGCACGCGGGATATCGGAACTGCATGTTGATAATGTACCAGGCACGTAGCCAGGATTTTTTTTCGGGGGGGGGGGGGGGGGGCAAGGCCTAATTGTTCGAAAGACAGTCTTTTCATGGCAAAAACAAAAAAAAGGTTGCCTGGAAATATAGAGGGCTGGAAAAATTTCGCCCCCCCCCCCCCTGCCTACGTGCCTGTAATGTACACCTTTGATGACACGCTATACGTAGATGGTATCGCATGAGGTGAGGTTCTTGCATTATTGTTGTGTGAAATGCCCGAAGTCATGGACAAATTGCACGCAGCTTTACCGATACAGGTGACGTATGTCCTGATACCAACTGAAAAGCAACTGCTACGCTTTATAACTAGCACATTCGCCTAGTTTGCTTTCGTATCTTACCTGCGTTGATACACGAAATGTTGTAAGGTAGAACTGCTTCGTTTACATCTGGGATGGTATGGCCGGCAGGAAACGTAATGGATAGAAACGTTCTAAGACAAAGAGCAGGCATTCCACTTATTGGTGTGGACACTGACAGAATAATATCCCACGTGATCTCAAGTTGCAGCTATGACCTCACGTTTAAGTGAACATGAGAAAACATTCGTCGAAGCGGTTTATAGCGATAGTGCGCATTCAAAATATATTAGTAAGCAACAGCCGTTTCTTCATTAGCCAAATGGAAAGGCTCATACACACCTGCGACTGGCGACCAAAAATCGACTCACGGCTATCAATGTTCACACCCGCGTGCGACCGATACTGATCGCCTCACAGAATTCACATCTGCTCGCATGGCCATTACCCCGTAAAATACGTTGACATCCTGCTTCTGTGCATCTGATTGGTTCAGTGGTTTGCGACTGCGGTCGCGCGGCTGTGAAATCAAGCAGCGAGCGACTGAGCCAGAGCAGTCGCTTTGCTACCAAAGAGGCCATTTGCGACTAACTTGGTCGCGCGACCGGTGCTAGTCGCAAGTATGAACGAGCGTTAAAAGCGCACCTCCGTCAACCACTCTGCTTTCGAACACAAACCGTGAATGCAGCCGCGGTCCACGTGTTGGCCGGAACCGAGGGCGCCAAGTGCGCGAGGATTTCCGGTGAGCGAATCGCTCCTCTCGGTGACGCGGCTTGCGACGACAAGGACAGCATGTCGCGCAGGACGTCCGCCATCTCGGCCATGTCCTCGTCGACGAGACGGGTGCGTAAATATATTGCGCACCACGACAGGACGCGGCCGGTGGTTCCGCGTGGTAGCCGGTCCGCGGGAAGGGGTGCTTTGGACGGCTCTATCTGAAAAAGCAATTGCATCGCAAAGTACGCACACCTTGCCGAGGTGAGCACGACGCATTTGCGTCGCATCGCTGGCGACACACGCTAGTTTTACATTTTGGGGTTGTAGCGCCACGCCACTCGTGGCCAGTCGGCCAGGGAAAAAGAAGAGCGACCCGTGGCTCGTGATGCCGCGAGCTAGTGGGAACGCTTTGGCTCGTGTAGACTTATGCCACAGAAGGGCAGAAACGAAAGGAAACGGCTGAACCAGGATTCAGATTCAGATTCTTTATGTTTCTTGAATTGCACCAAGAAAGGTACAGAAGCTAAAGGTATAGCAATACCTGACAAAAGGCCTCTGTACCCGTTTTACAAAATTTTTAAACAACAAATACATAGCAAACTTTTCGCAACACACCAAAACATTGTTTAAATCTAGGATCACAGTATATATCTTACACCGCGACCAGAATCCCAAGGCTAAAATACAGCGCCAACGCACAAGACACCCACGAAGAAAAGATACGTATGACACAAGCGCTGGCTAACAACTGCTCTATTCTTTCATACGCCAATGCATATATAAGCCCAAGGCAAACTTACCGCACATGCGCACACAACAACAGCTCTAAACCAAAACGTGTTATAAGGATGATAGTGTATTACATACGCAAAGACATGAAATTGTATTCAGACGGGCGCAGGGACAGAGGAGTAAAGAAGAAGTAAGAAGGGATCGCCCAGGTCTCTCCTCAAGTCCACGCACTAAGTAAGAAGGACAAAGAAGTGCGTTTGCGCTGTAATTTTAACCTCAGGAATATGTACCAACTAGAGCCAAATGAAGTTTTATCTTATTTACCAGGATCGACGCCCGTAGGGAACGTGAGCCGTGGCTTCACGTGCCACTGCCAACCCTTACAAAAATGCGTTTAGACGGTCTATAGACTGTCTACATACATTTTTGTAAGGGAAGCGCACCGTCTTTATTTTCTTCTCTTGCGGTCGCACGCTCTGTGGTTTTGTTTGCCGCCCAAAGGAAGGCGCTGCCGGGTCTTCGGACAACGCGAGCACAAGAGTCCGAGAGTGGCTTGCGTTCGGAACATGCGTCCGGGCGGCTCGCAAATTTCTAGGGTCCGTAATTCTGAAACTGGCTCGTGTTTCGGCGGAGTTGGGATGTGCGCCTTCGACTTGTGCTTTGACATACAGGGCGTGGTCGACCATGCTCGCGCAATTATCTCTTGAGGGGGAGTTTTGTGCGTCTTGTGCTTTCCCCGCAAAGTTCGCTTTGATGCTATAGACCCCACGAAGGTCACTTTGCTCGCTGCAGCGGCCGCGTTTGCGAAAGGAGCGATCTGCTAGCTACAAGAGCCAAAGTAGGGGTTAGTTGAAGTAACAACTGCGACAGTTCGCGCTCGTCCTATGTATACCTGTGCGTCCTTTTCGCGCCTCCTCCTTTGTGTTTGAGCAGCGCGCTGCAAGTGTGGAGCTGTGAGGGTTCGCCTTGTGTGTTTTCTTTTCTTGCATCCTTTGTGCTTTAGCAGCGCGCAGCAAGTTTCCAGCTGCTTGCCGTTCTTCCTGTGACATTCCAATTTCTTGCTATCGCATTCATTGCTTCGCCCTTGAGGCGAAACTGATTTTTTTTTTTTGCTTTACACATCTCAAAATTGGAACCGATTTACCGCTCATCCCTATTAATGGTAAGTTTCGCGACGTTTAGATAAACGTATAATTGGGAGCTTTAGTTGTATATCAAAACCGTCGTGACCGACTTTTGCTCAGTTGTTCTGTTTAAAAAACTTACTCCCTTATGTAACGTCATTTTGTTCATAGGGTAAATAAATAAGTGAAAAAAGGCGTACCAGCAGTTGTGTCCTGTTGGTGCCCACCGGCCGGAAGCGTACGCGCAGCACGGGTGTGAGGCCGAAGCGGAGTGACAGCAGGAGCAGTAAGCGCACCACGTCCTCGTCTGGTGGTTCCGGCGCCAGAATACCCCACGAGGAGTTCAGCGCCACAAGCAGGTGAACCGCCTCCGTGCGAAGGTCCTGCACTCCAGTTAGAACACTCTGCTTTATTTAAAGACCAACGGCGACGTAATTTCACTTTGGCTAAACTTGGTTATAATGGAGCAGTCCATATTATCGAAGCAACCTTGGCAAAACTTCATGGCTAATAACTCTAATTTTCTAATCTATAGGGCTGTATAGGAATAAACGGGCGGTACTTGCATGTGGTGGTCGCCGTATTCGATGTAAATTTCATCGCTTCGCCTCTTCCAATATATAGTGGATGCTTCGCAACTGTCCTAGCACTTGGCGCAGTAAGTACGCCGGACCCTTAAGGCCGCTTCCCTAGCCTTCGCTGTGACTGTGCTGCGTGTTTTGCGCAGGCTTGGCGTCTTTTGTTTAACTTGTACGGTAACATCCTTCTGTCCGATTCGCTGTGCGGGTTCTGTTAAGGTTTACATAGTGTGCTGTTACTCAAAATCCAACGCGAAGCTTTAAATAACATGTTATACTCATCGCTACAGATATTCCTTTGTCTAAGGTTGTTTTTGTTTTTTTTTTTGTTTTTTTTTTAGATCGCAACACTGATCTGACTTTGAACGTCTCAGATACACATGGGCGGTAGCCTATAGGCTAAGGCAGGGGTTCTCAAACGTAGGCCTTGGGGAACCCCAACGGCATTTCCAGAGTGCCGCGAAACCAGTAACTTTTTCTTGAGCATGAAGACAATCGAAAGCGGGAGGGGGGGGGGGGGGGCGATAACGCCTTTTGACGCGCGCAACCACAGTATTAACACTGCCCGCGTTGGCCTGTTCTATTTTCATTAATATCGAAGGCCATTGCCGTTGATTTAGAACTCCCGATAATACATAGAATTGCGATTGCTGTCAACATGGGTCCGCAAATCGTGCAAGTTTCATGGCGTGCACTATACTCCATCTCAGAAGTTCCCTTCAGCACTATAAGGCTACAGGGCCCCTTAGCCAATAGGAAGGGCGATCAGCCCCTCCACATGTATTCATCCGCTTTGCGTCGTTTGCTCAGCGTCTCCCTGGCGTCTGCTCGCACGAGTGGGGCGAACAGACGGCATCGCCGAAAAAGAAAGAAAATGGCTGCACCCTTCGAAGCTGGTGCACTCCGCTTCGAATTTATCAAGTAGTCGTCGTGCGCTGCCTGACCCATAAGTTACAAATTGACGCTTGTATTTGCTTTAGATTAATGTTCTGACGTTTGACAGCAATGTATTCGTGACTATATTGCTCTAATTTCAAGAACCATTATCAAATTATCTGCGCGTTAGGCTTAGCAGGCCGGAATAAACACGCAGCTGATCTCGCAAATAACGACAAAATGTACCTGATGCTTTGTCCTCTGCATGAGATTGCACAAAGCGATGGCTGATTTCACCATTTATTTGTTGCCGCCGACGCAGTGGGCGAATAGCAAGCGCTAGTTCGGATCTAAGCGGTGGTCGCGCCTTCATGGGCGCTGCCATCTTGATTTGTAACCGGAGTTACCGGCCGTTACTGATACAACAATTAAAGGCACACAACATAACTGCTAAGGAGAATATTGTCATGTGGTCGTGACGTCGACGAAGACAGCAGTCGGCGTTTGCAGGATGAAACTGTTTATTTGGCCGAACTTGTGGCCGGAAAATGGGAACTAGAACTACAGCAGGGCTGGGCAAAGATACTTTGAAATTGTATCGCGATACGATACAAGATACCCAGGCACGAAGTATTTGAGATACAGATACAAGATACCACAACGCCGATTGTATCCGATACAATACATTCCAATTGTATCTTAAGATACTTCGATACATTCGGAAATTTGTTATTATATATCTGTCTATACGGTAATATAGCACTAAACGCCGATGCACAAGAAATGTTCGCTTGAAAGTTTATTAACTGCGACCATTTTTGTTTCATTTGAATGAAATGTCTGTTAGTATCTCAAAAGTTTTGTATTTCTTGCTGAAGGTATCTTGCTTTCCTTCTGAAACAAGTTACTGGGGTTGCTTTAGCTGCATATTATGACAGCTCTTTATACACTTCGCTGATAACGGTTTTTGCTTGCCGTTTTTTGTAATTGGGTGGAGTCTATGCTCTGCTTGTCGACCAGCTAGCGAGATGCGATCTAATCACAAGAACTTCAATAAGAAGCATAACGTTAAGCGCAATACTGAATCGACGAGGACGGGACAGGGAGTGACACACACACAAGCGCTAACTTTCAACAATGCTTTATTGTGAGCCGGATCACTGCATAAATACATGAAAATTGCGGACATCAGGCATGCGCAAATGAAAAGAATTGTCATTTCTAGATCCTTCACATTTGCGCATGCCTGATGTCCGCAATTTTCATGTATTTATGCAGTGATCCGGCTCACAATAAAGCATTGTTGAAAGTTAGCGCTTGTGTGTGTGTCACTCCCTGTCCCGTCCTCGTCGATTCAGTATTGCGCTTAACGTTATGCATATGTCGCACCAACAAGGCCAAAGATCCACCCTTGCTTCAATAAGAAGCCTCCGCACAATGGTGCAAATACCGTTGTTAAGTTCTACCTTGTCCGTAAACGTAGCACGGTTTTCGCAATACCCGACCACCGGAGAGGTGTACATCAGCGAGAAGCTGGAGGCGACATTCTTAAGTATAGAAACACGATACAGGCGGCACCACCAAGATCCGCCTGTATAGCGTTTCTATACTTATTCGCTGTGTTTTATGCGTTTAATTGTTGCGTTTAAAGTCCCACAGAACCACGATATGATAATGATAGATGCCGTAGTGGAGGGCTTGAGAAATTTCGACCACGTGGTGTTATAAAATTTAGATATAAGCACACGGGCATCGAACTGCGGCCGCCGCGACCTACGGGTTAGCAGTCAAGCACCATAACCACTAGACTACCGCTGCGGGTAACCCCTAATAGCTATGAGAATTAGGCATTTAAGGTAAGACCACAGAAAATTCAGTGCCTATGTAAAATAGCGTAAACCGACTCGATGAGACGCTCATAAGAAAAATGGAGCATTTTGTATAACAATGTTTCTCCAATCCCTTTGCTAACATCTTTGAGATGGCTGCTGATAATTTACGTTATTATAATGAAAACGCAATTACGCTATTTTATTAAACAGTAAGCAGAATTTTTATTACTGTATACTCCAAGCGCGCGCAGATTATTATATATTTGCTCTCAACGTCACCTTCACGTAACAGTACACTTAAGTAGAGTATAAGTCTGTAAACAATAGAGGAAATGATGCAGGCAGCTAAAAGTAAGAATAAAGCAGAGATCTCGAGCTTACCTTGCCAGCACGTTAAAGACATATTTCCGTAAGCAGACCAGAAAAAAGCAATACAGAGACATAGGTAATGTATGGGATGGAAAAGGACAGCTTAGAAAGAACTTGTGCTCACAATCCAATTATGATTTTAAATACTCATTGAATAAAAGAAAAACAGACGTACGCCAAAATAGCTTCTATTAAACGAATGCTTGTTCTGTTAAATCCAGCATCGGTACCAGTGGTGCTATAGGTGTTCGAATCTCGTTTGCATATAAGTCAATCTCATTGCATGTAAACCAAACTTGCATTGACAAGGTCCTTCAAATAGCCATCTGTGAAAGCCACGAGACGCAAAGCAACCCCTTTTTTTGCTTTCTTCAGGCTTCGTAACGAAGCACAACGCACGAGAAACTTCGATAACGACACTACAGCGGCATCAGACTTTGTGCAAAAGACAGCGCACGCATTGGAATACGTGGAATAGGACAGTGAATAAGAGCCAAGTGCCATAGCACTGACACAACTAAAAAGAAAAAAAAAAGAATCCGTGAAAACAAAATGTCATTTGGGCGTAGACGTTCGCGCGTTTGTCTGTCGAGACGACGCGAGCGCCACCACGTGACTCTGTTCCCTCACTAGGGACGCTCAGAGCTCATTCCTGCACTCGCTAGAAAACTCTGGCGAAAAGATAAAATAATGTCACTGTCTTAAGTTTTACTCTGGCGGCTTAGTGGGAGCAATATCGGCTTGAGAAGCGGAGTTCAGTCAACGTTTATTGTTTCGCATCGTGGTGTTGCGATCGCAGTATCTTGTATCTTAAGATACACGATACATTCTTCAATGTATCGGAAATACAGATACTGATACACGTCTCGCGATACAGATACAAGATACCCAGAGAGTATCTAAGATAGTATCGAAGATACATGTATCTTCGATACTGCCCAGCAGTGAACTACAGCAATACACGCTGTACAATGATAGCGGCGAACAGGGCGTCGTCCGTCGATCAACTGACAAGCGGTGAAGCGCGTCGGCATTTAAACATGTGCCGTCGAATATTCCAGCGTTATCGCTGGCTGTCGTGCAAATTCTAGAATAAGCTCGAGTGTGCGCGTCTTGCGCGCAATCTTAACAAAACGATCTACAATGATCGCGAAGGTTCTCGAACAATGAGGCGCGGTTCGCGCTGAGCGTTGCCGACAGTCTTTGTGGCCGAAAACCGAATATAGCAAAAGTGATAAAGAAACGCACGTGACAATATACATATTACGCATTGATGTGTTGTAACACGTGCCAAACAAGCGCAAATGGCTCAACCCTGCCAATTGTAAGGTAACCATATCTGGAACTGTTTCTCTGCGCAAGCTTGTGGCTTGCTTACACCCCGTAGCCTTGGTAGTGCTGAACGGTAGTGGTGAGATGGAGTATAGACAACGAGTCTTTAGTGCTGCCAGCACGTGGGTCTCTCGCTACCGGCAAACACCCGATGTGCGGATGCGGCGTGCGATGGCTTCGTTAAATGCAAACTGCAATGCAAGTGTGCTTGTCTAAATAGATAAATTAGTTGCTAATGGTGTAAAACGGGGGCAGGTTGCATTCGTTCTGGCCGCTCGCGGAACCCTAAGATGCCCTTGGACTAAGGTGTCGTGCTGCTTAGCTCGAGGACGCGGGTTCGATTCCCAGCCACGGCGAAATACAAAAACACCCGTGTGCTTAAACTCAAGTGCATGTTAAAGAGCCCCTGGTGGTCAGAATTTATCTCAAGTCCTCCACTACGGCGTGCCTCGTAATGATGTCGTGGTTTTTGCAAGTGAAACACCAGAATTGAAATTTAATATTTAGATTCAATAGGGCGGCGTAAGAAAACCCTCCTCTCTCCCCTGAAAGCGTTCAATGGCACTAGATTTTAAAGGCTGGTTTTACGTGTTATATGTTGAATGTTTCATATTCTCTCCCATGCATCACAAGTAACTGTTGCACGAATTGGTGCGACACAGAAAAGAAAACACGACACACAAACAAGGATGCGCTAAACTTCGAACTGCTTATATGGCGCCTGCATGACGCATTTTCTTTCCTGTGTCGCGGTAATTCAGGCTGCAGTAATGGAACACCAACCCGCACGAACAGGAAACTTTTTGATTACACAAGCTCGTACAAATGAAACTTTCTATTGGGCGAACCTGCGCCCCCTAAAAGATGATTCAAAGTACAAGCGATACTCGATGTACTACAATGACAGCTGCCAGCACTGACGTTGGGCATCGACTAATGTGACCCACGACGGTGGTCTATATAGTGGTTATGGTGCTCGACTGATGACCCGAAAGTCGCGGGATGGAATACCGGCCGTGGCTGCCGCATTTCGATGGAAGAAAGATGCTTGAGGCGGGTGTACTTAGATGTAGGTGCACTTTAATGACCTCCGAATTGTCAAAATTTCCGCAGCCCTCCACTACGGCGTCCCTCATAATCATATCGTGGTTTTGAAACATAAAACCGCAACAATTAGTATTGTTATTAAGCGACTAATCTGATCGTTTGTAAAACTTGTTTGCTTGCACACAGGTTCGAAGATTCCAGCGTTATCGTTGGTGACCGCGTGCAGAACGAACTAAACTGCTTTCGTCGTGCGCGCAATCTTATCAGAAAACTCTCGATCAATCGGAAAGAAACCGGCGTGGCTTGCGCCGATCGGTGGTTACACGTGTACGAAGAAACAAGAGCGCGTGACAATATAGTTCAAGAGCGCGCGTGATACCGCGGGCATAGTGCAATGACGCAGCTGAGTAATGTAGAGCTCGCCTTCTCCTCTCTGGCGAGCAGGCTGACGCAGCTGTTGTGGTAGTGGCGAATCGCCTCGACCGCGTACTCCGGTCCCAGAACGGCAGTGGCCGGCCAGTTTGGACGTGGAGCGAGCGCCGCTTGTTGCACGAGCCGTTCCCAGGAGCGTGCCACGTCTTCGGCGAATGTGCGCGCACCGTGCGGCGAGCTCCAGTTGTGGCACACGTACTCGTACAAGTCCCGGCAAGGGTCCAGCTGGCTTCCCGGGGACGCGCGGCCTTCCATGACGCCGTCGTGAGGACCCGTCGCCAAATAGGGCCCGCGGGAGGCACGAAGCTGTAGAGGAGCAAGCACCGTGCGAAAGATTGGTAACAATAGGCAAGAGCCTCTTTTTTATGCTGTATCAAGCTTAGTGCCAGATGTTAGAAAAACTGTGGTTGACCTTACTTTCAACGAGACTTGTCTTCCAACGGGAATAGCTTTTTCACAGACGTGTAGCAGCTTTTTTGGACATTCAGAAATACGAGACCATAAATTTGCACAGCAAAGATACTGCTATACAATTGTGTTCCCGTTTCGAACTTTAGCTGCATTCACGCGATGGACTAAGTTCCCTGCACGCGCGTGAAGCGGCTGAAGATCAACAAACTGCGCCGCCAGCAGCTTATCCGTTTCGCCTTTGCGTGCGCCATGACTGGACAGCACTAAGCCCGCGACATTGTGTAGCGGCGCCGTTTTCTGTGCTCTTTTGTTTCGCGCTCTTTGCGCTCCGTCATTGGTCAAAGCGATGATTTGCCCGCGTTATTATACAGCCAGCTATGAGAGATAGAGAAGTTAGTGAGTGAGACTATGACTGATTGTAAGGTCTCTAAGGAAGCATGTAGTCTTGGAGATGCCATCATAAGAATTTTGTGAACAACTTAAAGTTTGTAAGACGACGCTAAATCTAACATTTCTTGCATTTTACTCCTATCGGTATGCGTGTGGCTGCCGCAGCCAAGAATCGAACATACGTGCATAGCAAGACAACGTAGCCACTGAAACGCTGTGCAAGGCATATAGCCGATTGTACTTTCGACACATGGGCGCCGAAATCTTGGGCTGTTAAACCAATGTTTTGTTATTTTTGTAGGTCGCGACGTGAAATAACATGGTCATGAAACGTCGAATGCACCAACCCGGCTGTTTTCTTGCGTATGTGTCTGCCCTAGCACAGTTCGTTTAGTTGTTAAAGATTCAAAACGGCGAAGTTAACTTAGAAGAGTGGCAGATCGGGCTAGTTGGTGCTCCACGATCAGAAACGTTATAGCGCGGGAGCAACACAAAGGACTTGTCTGCGTCCCTTCTTGTCCTTTGTGTTGCTTCCGCGCTATTACGTTTCTGGGCAAAGTTAACAACCCAATTTGGCGGCACCGAAACCCATCCGTAAGATAGTCTACAGGCGCAGACGAGGAGGTCGAATAGGCCCGCTGCATTCGAAGGCATGACTTGCGAACACGTACCGGGTATCCACTGCGTACCGAGCACCAGAAGAGGAACACGCCGATTACCAGGAGCAAAGTGACCGAACCCAACCAGAAGCGCTTGGGAGGAATGATACGCAAAGCGGAAGTGGGCTGGCTTTCACTGGCCACGGGACGTAAATTCAGAAGAGCGGCCCACATTACAGGCGTCAGCCGTCTTTGATGTCTTCTTCTTCTTCTAAATATGCTCGCGGCTCGTGCAGGTGGTTATGACAACTGTGGCCATAATGATAGTGATGCTGCTGATGTTGTTGCCGTTGCTATCCTGTATTGCGCACGATCGCATAAGTAGAACAATAAAAGGTAAAACAATAAAATGGAAAGGGTGAGTCGAGCGCACGTATGGAAGATAACAATAATAGTGTAAATGAAAGTATTAAAGCCAAAAATTGCTTATAATAGTTTTGTTTACTCATTTAACAATATAGTTTGTTCTCCCAAACACTGGTGCTACGTTCACAAAAATTGTTTGACCAAGTGGTGCGCGGCGTAGAAAATACAAAAAAGAAAAAAGGACAGAATGTCTCCCTTCGTAAATCTGTTTTACCCACGTTGCCTCTCGTGTGGAGTCTGAATCTCTCCCGCTAATTTGCAGTACTGTTCTCGCGTTAAAAAAAAGAAAAAGGAAAAGGAAAATTTACGAGCTTCGCTTCGAGGACACTGAAAAACAGCAAAGCTGTTGGCCTTCCCTTCGCCAGGCTATCGCATTTCTATAATCTTCAAGTACTTCAGATACATTGTATTGCTCCTCTTTATTAAACACTATTCGTTAAGCTTTGAGGTGGTAGTATAGTTTTATTGTATCTCATTTACTTGTTTACTTATTTGAATCACCCTGATGTGATTACAGAGGGTCATGATCTTCTTTGTCGTCATAGTCGTCTTCTGTTGCTTCATCATCGATGTACGAGGTCTGTTAGAAAAGTATCCGACCTTTGGTGGAACAAAGAAAACTGGCATAATTGGAGCGTTGGAAACCTAATCCCCCTCAAAGCAGTCCCCTTGGGACTCCACACACTTCTCCCAGTGGTGCTGCCATTGTTGGAAGCATTCTGAGAAGGCCTCTTTCGGAATGGAGTTTAGCTCAGCTGTCGTTGCAGCCATAATGTCCTCCCTTGTCTGAAGTCGCTCTCCTTTCAATGTCCTCTTGAGTTTGGGAAACAGCCAGAAGTCGCAGGGGGCCATATCAGGAGAGTAAGGAGCCTGTTGGACTACAGGAGTCTGACTTTTCGCCTAAAAAGTCTGAACCAAGTGTGAGGAATGTGCAGGAGCATTGTCGTGATGGATGCGCCAGTTTCCTGTTGACCACAACTCAGGTCTCTTGCGCCGCACAGCATCACGTAGGCGACGGAGGACATCCCTGTAGTACTCTTTGGTGATTGTTTGACCCTGTGGTGCGTACTCGTGGTGTACCACACCGCGGGAGTCAAAGAAAGCACTCAGCATCACTTTGACGTTGCTGCGCACTTGGCGGGCCTTCTTTGGTCTTGGTGACGCGGAATGCTTCCACTGTGACGACTGGGATTTGGTTTCCGGGTCGTACCCGTACACCCAAGACTCATCACCAGTGATAATGGTGTTCATGAAGGTAGGGTCACTGCTTGTGAAATCCAGCATGTCCTGTGAGACTTCAACACGAAGTTGCTTTTGATCCACCGTGAGCAGTTTCGGCACGAATTTCGCCGCAACTCTCTTCATGGTCAAATCTTCGGTCATAATGGAATGTGCAGAGAAAGTGCTGATGCCCACCTCTTCCGCAATTTCCCGGATAGTCACACGACGGTCCCGCATCCCCACAGCGTTCACTTCGGCAATGACCTGGTCATTTCGGCATGTTGATGGCCGACCGGAGCGTGGCTCGCTCTCCACCGATGTGCGGCCGTCTTTAAACCGGTTGTACCACTCCTTAATCTGTGTGCGGCTCATAGCGTCGTCACCGAAAGCCCTCTTGATCTTCCCAATGGTTTCCACTTGGCTGTCGCCCAGTTTTTGGCAAAATTTGATGCAGTAGCGCTGCTCCAGTCACTCCGTAATTTTCCTTGCAATGAAAAGCCGACGAGAGCACTGCGCACGACCTCACTCAAACGCTGCGTCCCAGCGACTGACGCTATTGGCAGGCGGGAAAAAATTCACGCATGCGCACGAAGGTTCAAGGTCGGCTGATGCAAGCGCGCTTGTTTCAAATCCATCAGCTGCTCGCAAAAAAAAAAAGGTCGGATACTTTTCTAACAGACCTCGTACCTCATCGCCTTGTCTTCATCATAGACTGCTTGTATACGGTCTTCATCGGTGTACCAAAATGCTTGGTGTTCATTGTTTCTCGTTGCGCACACACTTTATATTAGTTAAGCTATTGTCAAACCAAAGTCTATCACACACCTTGCAACTATGGTCAAACTCCCTATCCAAGAATTCCCTATTGGACCATTGTTGGCTTCCTTTAAAGGCTCCACTCAGCTCGAAGCCGATGATGTGCATTCCTACGTAGTCGCTTGGCCACAGCTTCCCTCCCTCGATGCTCTGGATGGGTTTCTCTCCATTGGCGCTTAGCGTCGGCCTCCCTTGCTCTAAGCTCTGGGTCAGATTGCCTCGGTTTGCGCATAGCTTCGGTATCTCTTGCGCGAACATCGCGATCGGCCGGGTGACGTCTTGCGCTTTCCCGCATCAATTCTTGCTAACGCTCACGTCGGGCGGCTTCTGCGTCGGGAGAACAAGAAAGCTTGCCCATTCTGAAAGCGCAAACTCCTGAACACTGGCACTGACACGCTCCTTTATCGAATACGTGGCAAACAGAACAGCCAACACGGACTTGGAAGCTCACACTGACGTCTATTAGCGTCCGCGTGATCCCAAAACGTTAAAGATGGCTACTAGGTTCTTGGTTGAACGAGCTCACGAGCTCGCTCCCATGCAGTTTTCGTCTTCTCCTTGCGGACGCGAGCACCACGTGATCAGCGCGCCTTCGGTACCCGCAGTCTTCTTCTTCCTCTTGTTGTCTCCTATAGGAGACAAGAGCTCATATATGAGCTCTTGTTCTTGTTCACCTTCAACTTTGGCTCACGAGCTTCCCACCCGAGGCAACAGTTTTCCTCTTCATCTTTAGTGGAACAGTGGTGAGTAGTGGGATTTACCCAATTTCTGTGGCATATACCCGTATAATGGACCTCGTGATCAGCGTCACCACGGCCCCGGACATGAAAGCCTCGACTAAGAACAGCTTCGCTCTTAAAATATGAAGATACGTGAGTTATTTCATATTGCGATACACGCTGCCATGTGGCACGATAAAGCCTAAATTTGCGCTGGTTCTTTAGCGCGTGGCTTCCATTTCCCGCAGTATATGTAGCGTGTTGCACTACCTTTTCTTGTGTACTTCACCGTGAGTGATGAGCTCCTTACAGGCCTATGTTTTGCTGTCCCGGGGACTTTGTCACTTTAAAAGATGCTTGCATTCTACATGCTCTATTTTTTTACATTTGTACCGTTGACTCTTACTCTTTCTGATTTATCAAGCTCGGTCTTCGGATGGGTCTTCTTAAATTTGAAATACCGCACATTGTTGCAGTGTGACCGAGAGATACTCTCCTTATTTAGCTTTATTCACGCTTCTAGAATGTTCCACAATATTTTTTTTAAACACGCACTATATAAACTGTGCCACCTTAACGCGAAATACTTGCTCTTGTAATCTTGAAAGAAACCTTGGGCATCTAGGGAGTCTGGCACAAAAAAAAAAAGAATATGGTGATGTAAACTCCTGGAGATGGCATGTTAAGTCAGTGAAAGATGTCGCTGTGCATACAAATCTGGACGAAGCGTCGCGCAAAAGCAGTAGACGTCGCGAATATGCTATGCAGAATTTTGACGCGAGTCTGTGATCACAGTGCTTGCTTGTTTTTTTTAAGGCCAGGGAGACCTGCAAGTTACGAGACATGAATTTATGTCACCTTGTTGAATTTGGCACATTTCGCAGACTGTAGAAACGTGCTCTGCATATTCTGTCAGCTCATTGCTGTTGTTCTTCTTCTTGTTCTTGTTGTATCCACTAAATCAGTGGTCCGAACGTGGTAACAGGTAATGACTTGTCTTGTGCGCATGTGTAAACACGTTTGCGCCATCGGTGATTCCCACGTATGTCATGGATTCATTGTAAGCAGCTTGTGTGAAAATGTTAGATGGAGACGCTCTCATGCACCTAAGATGTTTTCTATTTATTTATTTAAATATGAACAAAAAAAAACATGGGAAGATAGGCTACATTAGAGCCGGATATCCCATCAACTTGACAGTAGTATTGAAGAAACACACCAAAACAAAGAAAACTAGAATGAATAAGAGAATAAGAAAATAGAAAAATAATGAGAGGCACTACGTACACATACAATATATGGCGTATAAAGAATTAGCAGAGTCTAAGGGCAGAGTCCAATAGATAGAGGGTGGTCACATAGATTACGGTGGATAGAGTGCTTACGGATATGACAGCTAGCACTTATATATGACATGACTATGAGGTATATTCATTAACAACACAATACTATGAAATGAAGGAATAATGACAATTATAAACAGTTCATTAAATTTCTGTCCGTTAAAGAATCCCGAAAAGCACTCACTGCGCGCCTTTGATTTTCAGGATGTGGCTGCGACATCTAAACAGGACAGAAACTTCGGGAAAATGTGGAGGCTCGAAGATGTGAGCATTCTTGAATAGGGGATGTCGCTGGAGCCGACGTTTCGGCAAGTGGTCCTTTTTTTTTCAAGGCGACCTTCAAGGCTGCCTTGATACAAGACAACTTGTTTGTTTCCGTCAGTTTTACGCGAACGGACAAGCGCATTTCAAAATAACTCCGTCTCATTCAAGGTTGGTGCTCAGATGCACTGTGCACACTTCTCTACGAGGCGAAATTCAGACCATGAAGAAAAGAGACACAAAAAAATCACGGCAGCTTCGCACTAGCGGTGCCAAGCTTGAAGGAACAGCGGAGCTTGGCGGCGTTCCTTGTTTCTCTTTATTTTTATTTCTTCTTCTCTCTGTCTGGCTGTTTTTGGCTATCTCTTTTTTGTCTCTATTTCTTTATATTTCTTTCTTTCTTCCCTTTTTCTCTATTCCTCGGTTCCTCTTTCTTTCTATATCTTTCTTGCTCTCTTGTTTTTTTCAATCTCTTTCTCTCTCTGTCTATGTATTTCTATTTCTTGCTTTCTTTATTCCCTTTCTTTCTTTCTTTCTCTCTCTCTGTACTCGTTCTCTCGCCCATCAGAGTTATTCCATCTCACGCCCGACAAATCGGCGTACATGTTCTAAAAGCGAAGAAGATGAAGAAGAGAACGAAGAAAGCGGGTGCCGGTACAAATCGGCGCACGTGTTGTGGAGCGAAGAACATGAAGAAGACGACGAAGAGAGCCCGTGCCGGTTCTTGATGATGATAATTTTTGAATACGACCGACGGACTTTCTCCGAGCTTAATTAAACAGCTGCGCTGCTAAAAAGAGAGCGAAGCGCTTTTTGTATAGCGCTTCCCTCTGCCCACTAGATATCCTTCGTCCCCTTTTTACGGTCTATATTTCGCGCCAGAAACAAATATGGGCAACTGCATAAATAGCTGTCACAGCCTGCGGAGGAAATCTTTTCGTGTAAATGCCAGGGCGTCTGGGGGATTTTCGCCCACTAACTGCAGCTGTGACCCAGTGCTTGGCAAGAACAATCGCTAAAAAAATTTGCGATGTCCCGTCTTGCTAGAATCTTCTAATAAATAAATAAATAAATAAATAAATAAATAAATAAATAAATAAATAAATAAATAAATAAATAAATAAATAAATAACGTACAGACCCCACCATTGTCGGCAACGCACTACTGGCATTTAGTTCTTTTTTTCTGCAGTGTGCGTACCTCTACTCGAAAATGTCCGTCTGTAATTTGCTTATTTGTGATTCAAACGCCGTCTGCACGCAAGACGAGCGAGGATGTGAAAGGATTCTGCGTCAGTCTGAACAGGAGCGAATTGCTTCAGCAAAATTGCGCGAAGCTAAACAAACTGTCGCCTGGCGTTTTCTGGTGTCACAGTGAACTCCTCCTTTTTATTTTTTACTATGCAGAAACACTGCTCTTGGAAGTATTGTTATATGTATTATTGATTAACGATTAAGTAAGTTCGAGCTAGACAAACTGTCGTGACGCGAATAGCGCTTTTCTACCGATAGGTACATTCCGTACTAGTTTTGCGTCAGTGCCTCGCTGTCGCTCACCTATTTGCTAGTTAATTTATCGATTTTTTCGCACCAACATTATTGTTGGAACACCTGTGTGGGCGTTGGAAGTAATAAGGTACATGATCTAAGTAACTGTGATCAAAAGTCTGTCGTCCTTGCGCAAGCGTTAGCTCTGGTTCCTCTGCACATGAGTCTTATAAGAAGAGGCAAGGATGAGAGTTACTAATTAATCATAGTTGCTCTATCACTGCCCTGAATTTTGTTCGCGAAGCGCGAAACACATGACTACCATAATAAGGTGTGAAGGTCATTTCACGAGCTGCCCGTGCAATGTTATTCGAAGGGAGAGCGCATATTATTGTTGCCGCTGACGAGGCATTTCCTGCTACTTAATTAGCCAGCTTTTATTTTCTTTCGATCACATTGTACGCTTCCGCGTCCTCATTATTTTCGCCAGTTTAAAAGATTGATGGATTATACCAGTCAACAAAGCAAAAAAATATCGAGAAATGCCATTTTCATCTCACGGACACTTGATATTAAGCCAGCATTGTTGGCGGCAAGTAAACAATTATTTTGGCAGCCTGTGTCATGATTTACAATTTAAGAACATTAAATGCGATTATGCTAGAGTTTAAGTTAGTAGCGCGAGTTCTATTTTGATCTTAAGTATTGCGTAGATTGCTTTTGGTGCGTTTAATTTGCAGGCTGCACTTCTCTACAGCAGCAATGAACATGTTAGATACAAACTGATACTGCAGTGTCTGATGTAAGCAAATAAGCTTTTTCGCGGTTACCGAGAAAAGCGCCTCACTTGGCATATCCATGGCTATAGCAGAAATATCTCGCTTGCTTATTGGACGCTCAAATGAAAAGCCAGGCTCATATTTAATTAGTAATTCCCACGTTACACTGGTAAGCAAACGCATTTTATTGCCGCCATCTGTGATAAACAGCTTAGTAAACCGTGTGCGATTGATCACTGCGGTTATATATATATATATATATATATATATATATATATATATATATATATATATATATATATATATATATATATATATATATATATATATATATATTCGCTATCCAAGCATCGAAATTAGCAGCAAATAATTTCAGCACCTGAGTCGTGCCTTTTTAGATGCGAAGTATCTTATGGCGGAGTTCAATCCGGTGGTGGTGGTGGTGTGCGGCGTGACCACCCTTACTGCGCATGCGCATACCCTCTCCACTCCCCCTCACCATTCCTCCTGTCCACGGTGTAAGAATATTCAGGTGTTGACACTGCGCTCGCATAAGCGGCCAGAAAATGTTCGGTCGTCGGTGCGTTGAGCGGTGCGCCATCTAATGGCTTGAGACGGAGAGCGCCCGCGAGTAGCCGAATCACGGTGGTGTTACGTCATCGCCGCCGTGCTCGCCGTGCCCTCTCCTGTTGCTCTCTCGTTTTCGCCCCTCGACGCCGCTTGGCGGATGCACATTATCCAGCAAAATGGCACAGAAAAATTCACGTTATCAGCAGCATGCACGTTGCTATGGAGACGACTGCCCCGCTTTTCGTAGCGCCCTCTGCAAGTCATCTGATAAGAACCCGAACATTATCTGGACGCGCGTGAATTGCGGTTTCCCATGCATTGGGGGAAGAGTGTCATCACCTGAGTATATTCTTACACCGTGCTCCTGTCCTCTTCCCCTCTCCCATTTCCCCTCCACTTCCCTTCTCCCATTTCCCCCTCTCCCCTCCCCCTTTCCACTTTCCGAAAGTCTCTCCTGCGCAACGCCGCGACGAGCACCAGCGCATGCGCGTCCCCTCCCCCACTCTCTCCTCTCCTACGCTGCACCCCTCTCGCACGCCTGTCGACCGCGTTCCCCGCTCGCCCTGTGAGAATTAACGGCCACGCTAGAGGGAAGACAAGACGCGCGTAGCGTTCCTCTTCGCGTTCCACGACGCGAGGTCGGTAGCATGCCCAATGAACGCCAACGGAACGCGATCGTGCAAGTGCTCCGGCTTCGCATCGCCTCATGGTCCCCTTTAGCGGGAAATGGTGTAATTTTCTCGCTTCCTGTCTCCCTTGTGTTAATTCTATATAATGGTGCAGGCGCGCCAAGACAAACCGTTTTATTGCGATAGCAATTATATGGACACTCTCGGCGAGTTTTTGCCATCGGCGTCGCCGTCGCCGTCGTGGTGTGTATGAAGTCCAAATCTATATTAGTGCCCTGCGCATCGCATGTTCTACGCGCAAGTAAACGCGAGCGAGCGCTGGGTACAAATGCGGCTGAAGCATCGATAAAACCAGCCGGCCGTCTCCGTCACACGAAGGGCGCATGCGATAAGATCGCCCGGCGTGCGAGGCCAGCCAATGATGGCTCCTCACGCGGAAGCGTCCCGCCGGCTTTCGTAGGGGGAAGGAGGCAAGAGCATGAAGTGTGAGGGGGAAGGGTGGTTCTGCGTCGCTCGAGCAACAAATGCGAACATTTATAAGGGCGCGGTCGCGAGAGCTAGCGCATAGAATAAAGAACCAGTTAAGAGAAGGGAAACTGTAGCCTTGACAACGGTACGAAAGATAAGCAGCGGTAGCGCATGGAACTACCGAAGGCACCCAAGAGATGGCGCTGCGTAAACAGGAAGCGGAAAACAAAATTTATTGTTTATTTACGTAGAAAAAAGCAAATGGCTGCCCTTTTTATTCCGTACCTGGTGCGTATGCGCATACGCGGGTGCCTCGGCTGGTTTTTTATTCCATCCTTTTTAAACAGAAGTGGACGAAAGAGGCCGGGACTCGTGTAAGGCTACGGAGGTCTTGTTATCTTTCGCCCGCTTGTTTTGAGCGCGTCGATGCGCCGAGCAGCATGCCAAAGCGCCCTTCGGAACGCAGTACCTGTGCGTACGAAGGTTACATGGAACCGAAAGGCATACATTGGCAACTGGCACCAGTAAGAACAATTCACGAGTGAGTAGAAGAAACGATAATCTTTATTGCGGTAAAAGGCCCTTGTTCAGACATCGTGAGCTCGTAAACGACTAGCATTCGCGGTACTTCAAAGAGACAAAACAAATTAGATGACGTTTGTTGCCCGTTTCCACCGTCAGCTAGCGCTCACAATAACCAACTTGTATTGTAGGACAGGCGTAAAGCATCAGCATTTTTTTTGCTACAGTTTTTAGTACTTGCTTTCAACGAGTACGCCTGAAGACCCCCGGGTTTATTGTTATTACAACGTATTGCGGTCAGGCTGAGAATACCAAGCAGGTTCACGCAAAGAAATCACATTATAGTGGATGCCTACAGAATGGCAGAAAACATGAGCATTTTAACACGTGATACCGATGAAACAACCCATAAATGGGATATATGCAAGGCCTCAAAGAAGTGCAGAAATACAGAGAAGGGAGAAACGATTTTCTATACCGGTCATTCTTTTATTGTGACATCGCCGCTGGAAAGTAGGCTTCATCAACAGTCTGGCCAAGTCGTGCTCATGCCATCGCATAATTCACTCGTTCATTTGAGCCCACCAGACCTTGCAAGTACAAGTGAAATAGCAGCTTTGTCCACACGTGTTAGCATACAACTCAAAAGCAAGAACAGTGAAGTGTGATATGTTAACGAGGTCACAAAGCAGAAAGAAAAAACGCTGAGCTTGAAAGTACCTGTACCTGCCATCGTCGAGGAACCTGTGGAAACTGACGCCTTCGCTGGTATCGCAGCTCCTGCGGCACCATACAGTAGCACACCGACTGCCCACCATAATTGCAATATGATTACATCGGTGAATTAAAAAACTTTCATGCGTATTTTAGACAACATTAACGATAGAATTCGCAAGAAAACGGGGAGCAACAAACCAGCTGCCAACCGTCGGACGATAACTGCGCATATTCTCCGCGTTATCTGCGGCACCCGAGACGCAGCGGCGCACTTTTTGCGCTTCGTCACTGGTCACAGCGACGGTTCGCTTGCTCGCTACCGCGCGCTGGCCGTCAGCGGTGAGCGACAAGGCAGAGATGTTTTCGATCACTGAACAACAAATTTACTCATCATTCAAACATTACTTTCAGTTACACAAGAAAAAGCACTTTTATGCGGCAATGATAGCTGTATTTTTCTTAAATATTGCTTTTATTACGGCGCCTCTGGCGGATTTTTTGGCGTTGCCGAGGGCAGATTTGAACGGAGCCACTATGGTTTGTTTGTTAGCTGCGACGGGGTCGATTTTTTCGCCCCGCTTCGGCGATGGCTGGAACTTGAGACTTTCCGAGGCCTGGCTAGCGCGCATGCTCTCTCTACAGCCATCAGTACACGGCTTGTGTAGCTGCTGTGCTCTCGCCGTTTCGACAGCACGAAAACCGCGGCGCTCCCCGATGCGGCCGCATTCGCATAAACCGGTGTTTCGTAGAGTTAGGCGAGATCAGATCCAAAAGAGTTAGCTGCGATAGCCTTACTTCGTATAACACTCCGGTTTGTTGCTATCGCATTTATTGCATCGCCCTTGCGGCGAAACTGATTTTTTTTATTGCGATAGCAATTACATGGACAGTCTCGGCTGGTTTTTGTCCGTCCCCGTCACCGCCGTCATGCACCATATATATATATATATATATATATATATATATATATATATATATATATATATATATATATATATATATAAGCCCCAAAGAAAAATAATTTAGGAAAATGCTTCCGAAGCGCGGTATCGAACTAGGGACCTCTCGCTCCGCAGCGCGTGGCGCTAACCACTACGTTACGAACGGACTCAGAGACGGCAGGCGCTTATAAGCGTTTCTTCATTACCAGCGAGATGGCGCGAGAAGCGCAACGGGCGCGAGGGGTTGTATGTCTTGTGCTTTCCCCGCGATGTCCGCGCTGAAGTCACAGAGCGTACGAAGGTCACTTCACTCGCTGCAGCGGCCGCGTTTGCGAAAGGAGCGCGCTGTTCAAACGGAAATAAGTAACGACTGCGACATTTAGTTCGCGATCGTCCTGTGTGTACCTGTTCGTTCGCTTCGTGCGTCCTGCTTTATGTTTCAGCAGTGTTCTTCAAGTATCGAGCTGTGACGCCTGATAGTTCGCGCTCGTCCTGTGCGTTCTTTTCGTGTGTCCTTTGGGCTCGAGCGACACGCTGACAATTTCGAGCTGCTTTCCGTTCTTCGCGTTACATTCCAATTTATTGCTATCGCATTCATTGCTTCGCCGTTGCGGCGAAACTGTGACTTTTTTTCATCTTCTTGAAAACTGAAGAAGATTCAGCAACGGATTCAACCTTGAAGCAAACGCGGTGCTGCCACTCTAAATCTATTCGTAAACTTGCTCATGGACTATGGACGCACTGGTATAAGTCCAAAATAAACAAACTAGCGATGTAGTTATTAGCGCATGGCATCTAACGGGAAAAAAATTTCCGTTACATTTTGTTGCGTTAAATTTTTCCATTACGTTTTGAGACAGGAAGTACATTCCTGTCAACGGAATACGTGTCATCAAACCCTGAAATAGTGATGTGAAGCGATATAACGATAAGCGCATTCAGTGGGCTAGTTATGGGAAGCCAGTGGCTACTAATGGGCGCATATGTTGATGTAATGGGTATTTCATGTTCGTCTGCTTCTCCAATGAGACGTACTCGTTTCATTTCTTTTTTTTTTATCACGCGTAGCTGCAATACACTTTCAGTGCGCTCAACTAGGTGTAAAAAAAGAAAAAAGAAAGCTAGACATGACAGCGACTCACTTCGCGGGCTTAACTGCGGACGTGTTGTCGGTTATTCGTCAAATGTGATCAGAAAGCAGCAGCTCGGGGTTTAAGGATGAGAATAAGGACGCCAGACACGTGGCGGCGAAATCTCACGCATGAGTCAATAACTGCAGCTGAGGAAGTTATAAATGAGCCCTACAAAATCAATTTTGCTCACGTTTCGTTCATGCAAATGCATCTGGGTGCACACATAAGACTCTGACCTACATTTTATGCAAATCTATCCAATTAAGGAACCGGGATGTTGGCGCAGAGAGAGAAAAGGCGCGGGTTTCCTCATCTCCGTGTGCGATGTCTGTGTAAACAGTTTCCTTCCATTCTGAAGTAATGCGCTTGAAGTGAATAACAACAACAACAACAACAATAATAATAATAATAATTAGTGAGGTGGTTAAATGAGATAATGTCACGCACATGTCGATCTCGCTTTCTTAAAGCAAACCATTTCGCCGGCTAGCGTAGGTGCTGTTTTCTGGCAAAACTAGAAAGGACGGCTCAGCTTTCGAGCTGAGCTTCTCGGAGTATTTGTCTCGGTACAAGCACACTGTCACTAAAAACAGAAAATCGAATCTATCTATCTATCTATCTATCTATCTATCTATCTATCTATCTATCTATCTATCTATCTATCTATCTATCTATCTATCTATCTATCTATCTATCTATCTATCTATCTATCTATCTATCTATCTATCTATCTATCTATCTATCTATGCACACGCACGCACGCACGCACGCACGCACGCACACACACACACACACACACACACACACACACACACACACACACACACACACACACACACACACACACACACACACACACACACACACCATCGTCGATTTGGAGACAGTCGGAAAGATTCACTAGGTTAATTGAGTGCAGCGCGAATCTCGTATTTCATTTCTTTTCTTGCTTTTACGTCTTATCTTGTGTTCCATTTTTCAGCTGTAGCTCCTTGTTAAGCATGTTACGGGAGGGAAATAAAAAGACAGGACCAAGCGCGTGGTCCAGCACGCAAAGAGCAAAGGAGACTATTGGTGTGAAATTCATGATAGTCTCTAAAGTCTGTCGACAACGGATCGACTTCTCAGTGAAGCTTCTGCGTGTGCATCTTTATCTCCATTCTTGTGTGCGCCACGATCTTTCTTTTTACCTGTCTTTATAAGTGTTTTTTGCACTTCTATGGTCAGCGAGTGCAGGCGACCTTGTGTTCACCGCTGTGATGGACGAGCTCTTTCAGCGCTAAAGACTGTTTGAGCACTTATACCGTCAAATATCGTGGACTGCTTTTAAAAGCTCTAAAATCGGAAGCTTGGCTGTTATTACTTAGATTTCCTCCTTAAGAGCACCTATGGTTAACAGGACGCTAACGCCCCGTCGCGCTGGTCTAGTTGTTATGGCGCTCGACTTTTGACCAGAAGGTCGCGGCGGCTGCATTTCCAATGCAGGCGGAAATGTTTGAGGCCCTTGTACTTAGGTTTAGATGCACGTTAAAGAACCCCAGGTGGTCTAAATTTCCGGAGCCCTCCACTACGGCGTCCTTCATGATCATGTCGTGGTTTTGGGACGTTAAACCCGAGATATTATTGTTATTAACAGGACGCTAACAAAATGCTACTCCAATTGCGTGCAGCGCCCATACATCGTCAGTTGTGACGTCGATGGCCGCGCCATTATTGCAGCAACGTGTATGGCTTCCACTCGCAACTATTAGCGTGCCGTACTTCTTCCTCAGTTCTTTCTTCAGAGAGGAAGAAATAGTGGCGTGAAGTTCTCCCTATGCGAACTTCAATTTAGCCGCCATGTTTATCGATTAGGCGTAGAGCATCAAGAAATAGACACTACCTTCTTTTCAGAGCAAAATATTCTCTTTCATTTCATTATATTGCTGTAAGGTGTCCCTGCGTACTCGGAGGAGTGTATCAAAAGTTAAATATATTTGCGAAGAATTTCACACATTGAATGATGATGGATAGTCGTTGTCATCATCATCATCATCGTGTCTAACTACGCCCACTGCAAAACAAAAGCCTTTCCCACGTTTCTCCAATAAACCCGGCCCCGTGCTTTCTTCGACCACGTTATTCCCACAATTTTCTTTATCTCATCTGCCCACCTAACTTTCTGCCTCCCCTTCGAGCGCTTTCATTTTCTTGGAATCGATTCGGTTACTATTAGTGACCAGCGCTACCCATTTCCTCTTCATATCGACTAAGATAGTCACAGCGCGAAAATTCATGAGCGCGGGTGGACGGTGTTCAGTAAGTTGAATATCGGAATTAATAACGCTCTATTCGCTAATCTGTAAGCAACGCCGGCACATATAAAGGAAACCTGCAAAGTTTGTCATTAGTCAGTTCCTCACCAATGTGGGCGTCAGAAAACATTGTCGTCAAAAGGCGGTAGCACGTGGTGCTATGATGGCGGTTGTCTTAAATCTAAGATTTGTGCGTTTAGCTAGATGCTGTGTGTCGATGCGTGGTGATGGCACATCCTGATTTCTTTAATACACGCAATAATTGTATTTATCATAGTAATTGAAGTTCATTTTTATTGTTTTATTGAATAGTCCAAAGAAATTTATCCAGGAGCTCAATTGTGCTTACAACATGGGCGATGCCGTACGGAATAAGTAAGGCCATTCTAGTGCAAAACGTCAGCATGTCATGTCCCAGGATTGTTGCTGTTGTTGCTTTTTTTTTTTTATTTAGGCTCCGTCAGAGGCGCTAGGCCCAAAATCATGTCTATTCGTTACTGAACTGAGAAATAAAGAAAATAAAATTTAAAAAAAAAACATTGAAAACATCTGTTGCAGTAGCTGTTGATGATAATGATGTAATGGATGTTTGTTTTCCGATGTGCCTTCGCAGGATTTTGACAATGTATACTCTTTCTTTCATTCGCATCATCCATATACGGAGCTGGGAATGCGGCTCCTTCTCTCTTTTCATGTGAGAAAAGCTTATTACAACGATGCAAATAGTGCAGCGGCATCTTGGTCGCCGTGAGAGAATAGCCGAGGCCGAAAATTGTACAGGAGCTACAGGACGAGAGGACTGGGAAGCGCAAGAAGGCGTCCATCACGCCCCCGTAGCAGGACTTCGGCCGAGCGTGTATAGTCCGTCCAGGCACGCCATCGTAGCTTCGTGTTGAGCACCTCTTTCTAGTGCCCGTTCTTCGATGGCCGCTCTCAGCGTAGTGGGCCGCGGGGAATAGACGTGCGTCGTTAAAGAAGAGCGGCCCACGGTCACGCGACCGACGCTTCGAGGCGCCGAAGCTGCCTCGCGGGAAACGCTCATTCATCGACTGCATCTCGTTCTGGAGCTCTACGCGTAACGGTCACGCGATGCCAATATTGGTGGTCAAGTACGCTGTTCTCGTAGATCACTGGTGTACCGCACTGTCACGAACGAATGGTTAGCCCATTACTTTTTAACGGATAGTGACGGCGATTGCCCTTTCGTTTAGTTGTTTAATGCCACTACTATACTAAGGTTCAATTCATCATTTACTCCTCCTGCATGTCGTCTTGCTACACGCTATCTATCTATCTATCTATCTATCTATCTATCTATCTATCTATCTATCTATCTATCTATCTATCTATCTATTATTATTATTATTATTATTATTATTATTATTATTATTATTATTATTATTATTATATTATTATTATTATTATTATTATTATTATTATTATTATTATTATTTCTCAGTAAGATGGAGAATGGTGTGAGGGTGCATTTGCATGCATGTGTGCGTGTGTGCAGAATCTGTCTGACAGCTTCGCAAGCACGGCTGAGATGGCGATACTTAAACTAAGTCTACACCCCAGATGAGCAGCAGGTAACCTAACGGGATGAAATTCCGAGTGCTACGAGAATGTGCTCTGTGGACTGGACGCACAACGTTAGGATTCCGTACGACACAGGGTGAAACAATGCCGAGCCGCACTTAATTCGAGCGCTTCCGGCATGCTCGTCGTTCTCCTTGCCTACTCGTGTGGAAGTACCATCCCAGTGGAATGTCGAGGTGATTTGGAAAAGTCGTTCGCGAGATCTCGCGAAACGCGAGCACCACTAACCATTCGTTCCTCCTCTTTCCTTCTTTCTTCAAGGACGCTTACGCCTAACTATCCGTCTAGTGCTATCACTTTATTCCCATAAAAGGCATTTGCGTCCTGTACTACAGTTTTGCTGTAAAGAGGTTCGTAATTGTAGCTTTTTTTTTCAGCGTCTTTGGCCATAGCCGGTTACTCGAATTGCTTGTCACTGTCGTGGTCTATGCTTGTCATGGAATTCGAGCAATGACAAACCCGTCAGAAAGTTTGTGTGCGCACACGAGACGGCGCTTGTACTCATACGGCGGCACACGGGCCTTGTTCGTCCATTTTGTCCTCGTCTCAGTAGTTGCGCTGTAGTTCAGTGCGACTTGAATATATACACACGAAGGCACGCGGATTCGCAAGGAACGGGAAATGTTCAATTTAGTTTATTGACAACGTACAGATTTTCTACGGAGATGTGTTTGTTACCTATACTTAAGGACATCATTTGTACTTCCAAATGAAATTCGTGCGTTTGTTACAATTCAGAACTAGTACACTAAAACAAAGTTTGCGTTGTTTCGTGTACGCCACTTTGTTGCGACTTTTCGAAAGAACCCGCCAAGCTCTTTCAACAATAATGACACTCAACAGGTAGTTGTAACGAAAGGAGAACTTTTATATACAGATTTTTTTTACATGTAGGTATTTACAGTGGCAATGGCATACATGTGTGAACATTTGCAGAGAATACAACATCGTTGCCGCAGTCATGGCAAGAACCTTTAGCCAGCTTAAAACGAGCCTCTGTATGGTGGATATCCTCCTAATGCTTCACGTGGACAACATATGCCGTAGATCAAACTTGTTATTTACATATTATTTGAAGAATTACGACACCGTGAACAGTAAAACACATACGTGCATTGAAACATGTTGACGAGTGTGTCCAAAACGGTGAGTCTTTTTTTTTTCTTTTAATGTGTGAACAATAGCTGAAAAATAACGCGCTGCAATGTCTACCGTATTTCCTTCAGTGTTATGAGTTTGCTTTCCGTCATTATAAAGAGTCACAATTGCCATTAGTCGGCTTAAGTAACATCGAGCCCTCAAATTAGATATATGGCCGGGACTAGGATATGGAGGACAGCTCAATTACACAGTAAAAAAGAAACCGTTTAGGACTTCAAAGGAGTGAGTTGATGGAATTATAAGCAGAACAAAAAAAAGGAAAGAAAACATGTATTCTGCCAAATTAAACGATTGTATTAAGTACTGCCAGCCTTGCACGTTGATCGTACGCTGAACATTCTTTTAAATCGTAAGTTTCTTCGAAACTGTTCAGCATCAGTCGCAGTCATCATTTTCGGAACTAGTTGTCAGTATACATGTAGGACTTGCCTGACTCAGTGTTCTCTTGTATCGAACACATACATGAGAACGATACGCTACCCCCTATCAATAAAAAGCCCATTTTGCAATATTGGAAGCCTGCTGATATTCACATAATTCTTATCCGGAAATGTACTACGAAAACATCGTAGGCGGTGTCACAAGGGGGCCTCCCTTTTCGCTTGAATGCAAACTTAGAAATCAAATGTTGGAGCGTCATAGACTCTTGTAATACTTTGGCGTTGTTATGTAAACAGCTCCAAACTTGCGAACCGATCATTGATTGGTGCTTTCTGGGAAACTTGCTTCTTGAGCATCGCCACGTATGGAATAGAAGCCGTGCAGTGTGTACAAAACGTTGAATGTAAAATAAGTAAACTCATGAAAGTGTGCGTTAAGCATGTGTAGAACGAAAGACAAGGCGTATAAAATTTCGACAAAATAAACGGCGTAAGTAAATTGCAATGAATCTCGCTAACGTACGTGTTCTCGGCCTTAATTTTTGTCCTCGAAGATGTATCTCAGAAATAATATGATAGTTACGAAACCGAGAACTTACATTTTTTATTCTAAACCCAGGAATTCGTGAAATATGCCAGTAGTCGTACTTGCACGATTGTGGGCAAAAGCGCTTAAATCAGCATAACTAAGCAAAAGAAGGCTTATAAATTGCTAAATTGCTAAATAAGCTGCTAAATTAAGTACAAGAGAGTATCTTTCATTCAGATAACTCTTTCTCTCGGTGTCAGAAAATGAGATGTCGTCTTGACTTCCTTAACAATCACTTCCTTAACAAAAAACCGAATTATACAATCACCTATTTTTTCTGCTGTTTTCACTTGGCAGTGGTACACAATTCAATTTTCCTCTTTTTGGGATCAGCTACCGTTCTGTTCAAATATAATATCATTACTGTATATGTATCACTGTACTACCTGGTAACCGCTGTTGTATGATAGGTGAAATGAGATATTGGATGCCTTGTCGAAATATCCAGTTTTGCCTCACAAGACTACACAGTGGTAACGAGCATTGCACTAACATACTAACGGTCTCCCATACAAAAGAAGACCCGCGTGCTCTCACCATGACGTCATCAAGCAACTCTGTCCTTCTCAATGAATACCACACTATACAAAAAAAGATAATAAAATCACTCTAGCGCGCTTTGCGAGGTCTGTTGGGTTCCAATCTTCCGACGTGTAATCGCGGTTTTAGGAGCGCGCGTCTTCTGTTATTTGGGTAGTTGTAATTATACTCGTTTTTGTGGATATTTACATTTTGTTCGCAGCAGTCACTCCTTTGTTCGCCGTTAACTGCGTCATTGATGACGTGAATCGAAGGCACTGTTTTATTTACATTATTTTTCATGCCCAGATGAATAGTGTAAATTATGTTAAGCACGTTAGAACAAGTGTAAATACGGTGTTTTAGAAAGATGAGAACCCAGGTTGACGGAAGGGCATACAACAAGCACACGAATTTGATCCTGAGTGAAGGCTCTTTCACGATGCCGTTCGCAGGTGCGTCAAAAGGAGCAACGTAGCTGAGCTTTGTATGGTGAAAGTCCCTAACGTCAAAGGCGGCGAGTCGTTGGAATCCGCAACTGCGAAAGAAGCAGAAAGTACGTAGTTCAGATTCACATACTGGCGCTAATATAGAATGTATTGTAGCATAGCGCGAGAGGAAACAATGACACAGCAAGAAACAGCAAGCGGACACAAGCGCCTGTGGCCGTTTGTCGTTTGTCCTCGTGTCCTCCTTTCCTGCTGCCCTACGCTGCAAGCCATTCCATGATGACAAAGCAACAAGCCCACATTTGGTACCCTCTGGCATCAAAGCTATAAACTCATAATCAAGCATAATGCTGCATACATTTCTTATAAGAACAATAAATCCGATTGCGCCATGGTATGAAGGCTCTAAGAACTCACCGGTGGTCGTAGTGATAACAGTACCGACTGTCAGAAACATGAAAGTGGCGCGTACTTCGCTACGCATTTCAAGTAGCAGCAGCAAACCATACGAGAGCATGCAACAGCCTCAAGTCATTTCAAATGAAATTGGTTGCGCCGTACTTCAATGACTAGTCTTACAAGTGTAAGTGCCTCCTATGTCGTGTTCAACAAAGCATGACTGATACATAGCAGCGTTTGCTTTCGCTCGATTATGTTAATTTATTATAACCCGGTGCTCAGAACACTCCGATCGAAATAGGTTGAAGTAGAATGCTTGCATTATTCATGTCCATAATTCATTTTGTTGCCATGAAATACTGACGGTTTGCTTACGGGACTGCTGCGCACTGTGTTTAGGGCACGTATGCGTCGACCTTTGATTAAGCATAGTGGGCTGGTTATCTGAGGGTAATTGGACGTCTATCAATGACTGTAATAACATGGTATGTAAATGTGCAGCTGGTACTCATCACGTCAGAGTATTGACAGCGTGGTATGTTATACGCTACAGCGTAGTGTAAAGAAGACCACTGAAGCTACCCGAAATATAGCAGTTCGGCGGCCATGTCAACTGGCTGCTGGTCGCGTGTTCGATTCCCGGCCAAGTGGGCCCCATTTTGACGGGAACGAATTGTAATAACGCTCGTAAACCGGGATTTAATCGCCCGTTAAGGAACCTAATGTGGTTAGAAACAATTCGGTGCATTCCACTGCAGGCAGTGTATCATCGCCCCAATTTTTTTATGGACTTAAGGAAGGGATCAATTGCTCAAACACGGGATGCAGAAAAAAACATACGAGGGCAATAAGGAATTCAGTTCGCTACTAAACAAGGAAGTGCGCTATCTGACGTCACTGACTTGACTAAAATGTTACCTAATCTTAGTTCATGCATATTTTTTCGTATGCATATATTCTTGGTTTCTTCCAGTAAATAATCAGTTGGCAGTCAGCACCCGTTTTCGTTTTCCATACTTCGTCCCGTGTTTGCGCTGTTAATTCATTCTTTAAGACACGTACCGACTGGCCCGCCTTTCGCTACTTGTTTCATGGACATTGCACCTTATTATTACATAAATCAAAAACCCCACGCTTGAGCAATAAACTAAGCGATTCACCAGCGCCGTAGTGTCCAGGCACGTGGAGTCCCGACGAACGATGGCTGCTGCCGAGTACGAACTCCCTTTCGGAGTATGAGTCGCCGCTTGCGCCGGCGGCGGCTGACGAGGAGGACGTGGAGGCGGATGAGCTCCTGCCGGCGCCGGACAGCACAGCCATGCACTTGATGCGCATCTCGTCGTGCACGAAGTGGCTCGGCCTCACCGTGAAGCGCAGTCCCAGCGAGGTCACCTGGCGGCCGGATTCGTGCCGCTGAATTGGGTAGTGAACGAGGTACCGGTTGGACACCTGCGCAGCCGGAACCGTGGTCGTAGATCACCATTGATCCAAGAGACAATCTACAGAACTACGACAGACGGCTTAATCGCGTACCTACAGGGAAGCATGTCTGCTGGAACTAGATATGAGATATCCATGAACGGTTAATCGGTTTGCATTTTGTTCCCAATCTTCTCGCTTTTTTAGAGCGCGGCTCTTAGGCGCCTGTTCCTGCGTTGAGCGGCGTCCCCGTTGCCGTCGGTGGCGTAACCGATAGACATGAACAAATAAAATGAGAAAGACATACCCAGGATCGAATGGGATTTGAGCCCGGGCCCTCCGCGTGGCAGTCGAGTATTCTACCACAGAACCACGTTGGTGCTTGAAGCTCATTTGCAAAAAGACCCTGTACAGGCGTCATGTCGGGCAAGGAATCGTTGTTAACCTACGTAATATAGACTGGCAGAAGAGCGAAAAAATTCGCCGATGATTACGATACTGCCTAATGCAAATTCTGAGCGCAGCTTCGCATTGGGGCAAGACCAACTGTGTTTGAAGTTTTGTCTTTCGGTAGGGTGTCGACTATGCCATAAATCATCACATTATTGTGAAGTAGGACAGCACCCACTACACCATTATTCATCTTTCTGTGGATAAACGAGGCACCCGCTACACATCTGTAAGGTATTAGGTGCACTGTGTTGATGCTGCATGTGGCTGATGAGGATGAAGAATTATGACTGAGCACTTTGCAGTTGTTGGAAAGCATTAAACCACACACTCGTTGCGCAATTAGCATTGTGCGAAGACTGGTTGTTATTTTACTCTTCTGCCACGCTACATTACATAGGTTAACACGATTCCTTGCGTGACATGACGCCTGTATAGGGTCTTTTCGCAAATGAGTTTCAAACACCAGCGTGGCTCCGTGGTTCATTACTCAACTGACTCGCAGAAGGCCCGGGCTCAAATCCCATTCGACCCTGGGTATACGGACACTCTCGACTGGTTTTTGCCGTTGGCGTTGCCGTCGCCGTCATGTTCCAGATGTGTATATGTATGTATATATAAATAAAAGCCACGAAGAAAAATAAACTAAAAGAAAAAAATTTCCCGAAGCGCGCCACCGGGATTCGAACCTGCAACCCCTCAGCCACGCGCCACCGGTTGTTTAGGGAACTAGCGGCGAGCTATGTATAAACACCGCTTAAAGCTCGCGGCACGTATATCTCCGAGGTGCTTCAGCGTGTGCAGTATCACCCGTGAGATTGCCCGAAGAGCGTGCTTTAAAGCAACACTCTTACGTTTTCCATCAGTTTTAAAACTGTCCTTGAGACGTGGCCCATCTCTGTACTCACTCGCGATGTGGAATGCCGGGTAAACAATGCGTCGAACGCCACCGCGCGGCGGGAGACACGAAGGGGTCACTCCACGCACCGCAGTTTTCAAGAAAAAAAATCTAAGAGCGTTCAGTTGTAGCGTGCTGCTCAAACACGAAGTAACAACTGTGACAGTTCTTAGTTCGCGCTCGTCCTGTGTATAGCTGTGCGTTCTTTTCGAGCGTCCTTTCTTGTGTTTGAGCAGCGCGCTACAGGGGTCAAGCTATGACCGTTGTTAGTTCGCAGTCGTCCTGTGTGTGTCCTTTTCGTGAGTCCTTTCCGTTTCAGCGGCGCGCTGCAAGTATCGAGCTGCTAGCCGTTCTTCGTGTGACATTCAAATTTTTCGCTATCGCATTCGTTGCTTTGCCGTTGCGGCGAAACTTTCACATTTTTTTCTCATTTTATTTGTTCATGTCTGTAGGTTACTTTTTCATGTCTATCGGTTACGCCGGCGACGGCGACGCCGCTCAACGCAGGAACGGGCGCCTAAGAGCTGCGCTGTATTAACAACCAGTCAACACACAATGCTAATTGCACAACGAGTGTGTGGTTTAATGCTTCCCACCCACTGCAAAGCGCTCAGCCACAATTCTTCATCGTCATCAGCCACACGCAGCATCAACAAAGGGCACATAATACCTTACAGATGTGTAGCGGGTGGCTCGCTCATCCACAGAAAGACGAATAGTGGTGTAGTGGGTGCTGTCCTACTTCACAATAAATTATTATTTATGGCGTAGTTGATACCCTGCGGAAAGCCAAAACTTCAAACACAGTTGGCCTGGCCCTTTCATACTTTCGGTTTGCTCTTTGTTTATTTTCGGTATATAGTATCTTAGAAAAGACCTTGGAGGCTCATTCTAAAAAGACAGGGCGTGCAAACACGGACACAAGAAAGAAGTGAGGACACCATAAAAGCCGGCTTTTGTGGTGTCCTCACTTTTTTCTTGTGTCCGTGTTTGCACGCCTTGTCTTTTTAGAATGAATGCTTACCAACTAGCTCAGCTCTCTGTTATTCAAACCTTGGAGGCTGTTTCTTATATGTAAAGTGGAAATAAATAGCCTACATCACACGTGGTGCCAGTGGCCCGAGCACTTACAGTTATTAAAATAAGATTTCGGCCTAAAACGGCCAAGAGGACACAAATGAGACTGACCCTGGCAGTATGACCCTTAACGCTCTCTACTTCAAATAGTATATGTTCAGCTTCAAATTACTGGGCGCACACTTGTGCACCCTCAAAAAGAATGCAAGGGGTCACAGGCAATGCGTTTTCCCAATGAGTGCCCTTCACCTGCGAGTTTGCCGTATGATCAGCATACTCCCAAGTGGTCCTTGGAGTACGCGAAGAGCCATACATTAACCTGTGACATGTTTTCTAATGTTTGCTGGGTAGAAGGTAGGCGCTGGATAGAAGGTAGGATATAACGTGGTAGTTCGTCTGGCGAGCAAATTACATCGTATCGCGCCGGCCCTACATCGCTGCAATAAATGGCAGTGGAAACTTTAAACAGAAATGAATGCACCCGCCTCTTTGTCATTGAGTTGCCATTGTAGTTCTATGGGTCGTCCGTATCGTGAGTAGCTGCAAGTCACGTTCACCAAGTCGCCAACGTGGTAGCTCGTCTGGCCTCCCGTGATCGAGGGCTTGTCATCCTCGGAACCTGAAGGGGGCAGAACGCGGGAGCAAGAGAGAAATGGTATACAGCAAAACGTGGGAGGAATTCCTCTTTCGACTGTAGCGTCAAGCATCGTTATAAACGATTCGATCGCCATCGCCATCAACTTGTGCTTCAGAAGTGAATGTCGTTACTCTGGCGGTATGGCCTTGTCGAAAAGTTTGGGAAGGCTTTTCCAGTTAGTCCGTTGCAAAATTAGTTTTTATTATCGTAGCTATAAATCAAATTTTAGGGGGCTTTTGAACAGTATTGTCTAGTTCCATAGAGGTCAAATGGCAGCGACGAAGCCACCTATGTTTTGCTTTTGTTTTTTAACTTCGGAAGTAAGGGAGGAACCTCTGCCGTTTCTTCTATTGAGCATCTCCATTACTGTGAGGCAAGCACAGAAAAGGAAGCGTTAAATATTTTAAATAGCTTGGTACTTCTGACCAAATTAACTTTCTGCATGAAGTCTTTCCTTCCTTGCTCAGCATTCTGAAAGAGGGGTCGGTTCTGGTATAGAAAACGCTCGTCCTTTTGCCCCGAAAGTAAGCATCCAGCCAACTCATGGCAAACATATCAAAAAGCACGGAAGCTGAAGTGAGAAACCGTTGCTGATTTTGTAACGCTGCGTGTAAGTTCCAGGCGTACCAGAATTAGTGATATTGGCTTAGCTGAGACATGTGTATACGTGAACTCAACGTATTTTATTATAATGGCGAAATAAATGTCCCTGGCGTTTATTTTGACAGAATATAAAGAAAACTGTGGGAGGTTGCCGTCACATCATTATTGCACTATTGACTAGCTTACACCACCAGATAAGAGGCACAGATTCGTTCACGAAGTTACGTTCCTGCATGTTATGCTCTTCGTAAGTAAATGCCAGCAACACCAAGAGAAAGCATAAGAAACCGATACAAGAAAAAAGAGGCAGCAACAAGAAGGGTGCTGGATGCTTTTGGTGCCGCTGGCATTTCCTTACGAAGAACTATGTACCAACTTGCCCAACAAGCCACCCTAATGTTATGCTCATTTCGAACACAACATGTCGCCACCGCGCTCCTTCTTGTGCTTACTTCCTATGGCACTTACCTTTGCAAGTTACAGCTGCGCCGTCCTAAGTCTGAGTGAAATTTGCTAACTAAATGACCTACGTATAAACTTTTAGCAGAGAGGAACAAGGAACTGTCTTGGAAAGTATTTTAGTATTTTAAGAAAGTACATGGTGGCGTAAAAATGAACGCCCCCTTTATCGTTCGACTTAAAAGATCTGTCGCGCTTTCTTTAAAAAAAAAGAAATGGGGGGAGTGGCATTTTAACAATCCACTTACGCGTGCTTTTAGCGTCCTGCGCAGCGACGATCTCTTCGCTGGATAGCGAGTATGCCTCAGACACGGTGGCCGTGCATTTCAGTTTCATGATGCCGTAGGTGAAGTGGCGCGGCTCCGCCGTGAATGTCACCCCCAGGGACGAATGGTACAGCTGGTCTTCGTCGCGGAGAATGGGGTGAACTTTCTCAAAAGATGGGGGAACCTGAGAACAAAACGCGGCGATATCTAATGGTTCAACTGGCACAACGACAACAAAAGTAGCCATTAAAATGTCATATCATATAGCGCACCCCTCCGTGTATTTCTGTACTTAAGCACTCTGTCCTGAAATGTAGCCGCGCTGATAGTGCAGGCTGAGCTGTTTGCGATCTGCGACACTCACCTGCTCGCCGTTGATGTACCATACCAGCACAGCTGGCGGCTTCGATGCACCAGCTCGGCAGGTAACGTTCACTGCATCCCCGAACCGGTAGTGCGGCTTTGTGCCGCGAATTTCGGGGCCCTTCTTTGGTAAAACTGTGTACGGTACATCAAGAAACAAAATCGGATAGTTGGGATGTGTCATTAAAAGCAAAGAGTGTATTTGATACTATACAATTTTAAAGGAAGTAAAGTGCTTTCACCTCTTTCCTGGCGGATCCGTGCTAATGCACGTTCATTTGGATGCGCTAAACCTCCGTTAAAGCTAAGTATAGCTTAGTTTGTTGTACAGTTTCCCAGGGAAGAAGTGTGACACTATGTGATTGTAAACAAAGAGTTTTACAGTGGCCTGAGTTATTTAATGACGCGAGAAACGCTCCAAGCGCAAGTTCAAGGCAAGATAATGCATCTGTTTATTTACAATTACAATAGCGAGTGTGTATTGCAGTCTTTAACCGCAAGTAAATGCAAGTTCTTACTACACCTAATTATGCAATATAGTGTATCACAATATGCACTTTGATAATTCTACTACGTCTCTATAACATCCACAGAAAGCTGACACGAAGAGCTAGATTAATATTAAAGCATCTTTCCATAAATAGTGCGCACATAAAAATACTCCCAAGCATTAAGCGCGCTATTTCTTTCTTTTTTTACCACATAGGAAGTATACTAACGTCGTCATAGAATATTAGGCAGGGGCGTAGCTACACTCTTGCTTAAATTAGCCGCACGTCCCCTTCAAGTTACTTAACGCAATCGAGATCTGAAATGCCGCGCGCATGAGTTACCCCGCTAATGCAGTCACCCAGGGGACAGAGTCGCGCACATCACAGCAGAAGCGAACAAACGCAGAATCGGAGGAAACGGTCTCGCCGATGTGCATTTCTGGCGTTCCCGTGCGTGCGTCGAAAAGACGGGGATCGGTCGTAAGGGCAGAAGAGAGGGTTGCGCTCCTTGAAACTTGCGAACTACTAACGACTCTCGGCGACACTCGCGCTCGCCGGGAATTCGGTGGCACTTAATGCCCGCTTTATCTAACAACTTTATAAAGCCCCAGCCATCGCTTCCTCGGCGAATCTCAAGTGTACGAAAGAGAAAAGCAAATGCGGATGCTGCAACGCGCCGACCGCGTATGAAAAGGAGCGGAGAATGCAGGGGCACATTCTTTTAATAGAAGCTCAGAGGGGGGTATATGTGACACCGAGGGATCCGAGCGTAGAGTTATGAGCGGTGCTGGACGCCTCGCACAAGACCGCCTTCTTGTATCAGCGTGTGGTAAGAGGTTACCCCCGCGGAACTCGTTGTTTATGGCACCTATGTTTCCCGCATCACCCATTTCTATTTTTTTCCCACGCCACTAAGAGTTATATTCGTTCCAAGCAAGCAGCAAGGCCCCTGTATTAAGGCGCTACTTATGTAGCCGGTGAACGGGAGCGAAGTGTAAGTTGGCTAGGGGTGGCGTCAAGCTTTAACTCTTCAGAGAGGTTTTCGTGGGGGCTGACTCTCGCCGTGATCTATTTAGAGCCAGAGTGCGCCGAATGACTGTGACTCTTGTGCGCAACCCTCGCCCGCCTGAGCGCATTTATTAGTTGACTATGTAAATCTCATTCAGCTTGGTTACTTGAGCTCGCTGTAAAGAATTGCCGTAATCAGGCCATCACGTGTGCAGTCAACTGACGGGTACGTCCGGAACAAGGTAACGGTAACTGAAAGGAAAACCCTCTTTCGATTCAAAGAGATCAGCACCTCATTGGTGAAGGTTGCCTTTCAAATATGTGCAGACAGTTCGCAAAGTAAAGGGGGTTAAAGGCAGGCCGGGTAAATGCAGCTGCGCTTGTGTCTACCGGCAGAAGCTCCCTCATGTGAGTTGCATATTTGCATTTCATCAAGTGGGACTTGCTTTTTTTCTGATTTAAGTGGCACACAACGAGGATATTGTGTTTTGGAGGCCCCCTTTCGAAGCTCTCTGGCTCTCCTATATATAAACCGACATAAAAAGAAATGTTATTGTAACACCGATAAGCAAACCCGTCGAAGCGCGCAGGCTAGAATATCTGTTTCGGGAACAAAGCACCTGCATGGATGGAGGTGACTGAGGCGAGAAAAAGACAGATTGAGTTTAGCCTGTCGTATACGGCTCCCCTTAAGAGCTTGAAAATTCCGCTTCCTTGTTGTACGGCTTACTTATCTTATTCCCACTTCATCTCACAATCTACGCCTTATTCGGATAACGCACTGCGTTTTTTTTTTCGCGTTCGCGATAGAATGAAAACAAAAGCAATCGCATTTTGCCCCGTAGAAAAAATGAATGATTAGGGAATGCAGGAACAGTTTTCGCGCGTATGTCAGGTATATCGGGTGCGTTGGAACGTGTCGCTAAAGTGCCTGCTCTTCAGCGAAGCCATGTAGGAGAAACGGAGACACAGCTGGTGTAGACTCTTGTACTTGAGCCAAAGGTAGAAACGAAAACCTTGGTGTTTATAGATTCCTACAGAGAGATATGTCGGGCGCTGTTGGCATACTGCTGCACTAAAAGTGATTGCTAGATAGATATGGACAAGTTTGCACGCAGCGTACGAATCATTCAAAAGAAAACATATATTTTGCAGCGTGTGTGTGTGTGTGTGTGTGTGTGTGTGTGTGTGTGTGTGTGTGTGTGTGTGTGTGTGTGTGTGTGTGTGTGTGTGTGTGTGTGTGTGTGTGTGTGTGTGTGTGTGTGTGTGTGTGTGTGTGTGTGTGTGTGTGTGTGTGTGTGTGTGGACCAACGCCGCGCTCTTTGATAAACGCGTGGCGGTGACGGGGCCTTCGCGCAGCTTACACGAACCATTCCATTTAGCAGGGAGTCAAGTTATGTACAGCCGCCGTCTAACTTAACTTGAACAATATAGACACGTCTATAAACAAGATTATTTTACTCTTGCGCTTCAATTTAGTTAAATCACACGTTACCTGACCCAAGTTCTTAGCTGTCGGCGTAGTAGCATTGGTATTGCTTGTTTGATTACGCCACAGCTGATAGCGAGCGAGCACTGGCGGTAACCGTGGGATTAAAAAAAGGCTGGATGAACGCTATCGCGGTCCTTCGCCCCATATGACCCGCAGCCCCTTACCTAATGTGGATGCTCCCTGCAGGCGATCAACAGTCTGGTCCACGGCGGTTTATTTTTAAAGGGCTCCTCACCAGCCTCTGAATATACAAAAAACGAGCGCAGTATTCTCTCCTGGCGTTTCTCGTCTTTCTGGCTCACTTCGTGACGCAGAAGAGCGATTCCCGTGACGTCTATATAGTACATACTTTCGATTTGTCCATATACGCGAGATATCAGATGTGAATTGTCTCCTGCACTGCTTTGCCATGCAGCCGCCCATCCGTTCTTCCTTGCCTCGTACGACTATCGTGAGTGATCAACTGATTTCACTTCATTTTCTGTGTTTACGACTGCGCAAACGGAGATAGCGTGTAGCCAACAAGCGCGAAATCTTTTAGGGTCAACGCTTAGAGCTGACATGTACACGTGCTTTTAAGAAATAAGTGGCGAGGGGTATATATGACCTGTAGAAAGGGTAGCGTAAGCGAGGAGGAAACCACTCCCTCGTCTTTGAACGCGGGGTGGTGAGGGTCCTTTAACATATTCTTGTGAATATGGTTCAAATACTGCACACCGACGTTTGTTGAAGTCTTTCCGCTGTGCCGTTCAGTGCATTCTACGAGTTCAATTTGCGCTCATGCTTCACTTATCATCACTCATCATCACTTATCACTTATCACTCATCTTATTTTCACTCATCGCTTATGAACTTATCAACTTATGAACATGTCGTTTACTAAAGAAACACTTAAAACTTTAATAAGCAACACTTTTTGTCACGAAATACTATCATTATATACATGTAATTGCGAATTTCTGCTCTCACCGTAGATCTTCAGTTCCTTTTCCGAACGAATAGTCTGGAAGGAAGGTGCGTCGGCCGACACTTCGCACGCGTACAGGCCCTCTGACTTGAGATCGGTCTCCTTCAGGTAGAGGCTACCGACAGAACTGCGGCTTACCTGCGTGAACATAGATAGTGGGAGAAAAACAAGCTCATTGGATGACGTATTCGTTTTTATTGCTGCTTAGTAGCTGTATACAAAAGGGAAGGTATAAACTACAGTAGAGCCAGCTATTCTGATACAAGGGTACAATGTTTAAGCTGCCCAGTTACTCCTAAATGCATGCGGGCATTGCACGAATAAGCAACACTCTAAGTCCACAAAAAATATAAGCAACAAATAACACACAAAATTAAAAGAAATTAGACTGAACCAAGAGAATGGAACAATATGCACACGAATTATGTTAATGTAGAAGTTCAATAAGAAAGTAAAAAGACTATACTAATCGCAATCGCGCGAATGTAATTTTTCAAGCAATCTTTTCATCAAGCCCCGAATACACATAACTTCATGAAATGTACTCATCAAATCAAATTAATTAAGTCGCTAAGCAGATAAAAAAAAATACGTGATGGGAGAGAGTGAACTGGACACTAGAAACACGTGTGCGATGTCCCGCGTTTCGTCTTCCTTCCTTGAAAGTAACGAGCATACGATAACTGCAAATTATGCGGCTGGACTCACGCATCTCTTATAGGCACATTCCCTGGGAATGCGTGGTTACAGGCGAAGAAAATGCAGTCTCCCCAGCTGAAGCTGCAGCGCGGTGGACGGCCGCGCTGCGCAGCTCAAACCTACAAGATCAATCGCGGGCCATCCAGCAAGCCCGTGAGGCGGCGAGGAGACAGGACCTCCGGTCCTCCTCGGCGGCGGCCTAGGCCCAGGCCACGAATTTGCCGGAGTTCTGAATAAAGTTGCTACCACCACCACTGCCACACGCGCTTATTGCTTTATTTTTATGTCTGATCGGCCTTACTCACAAGAACTGTTACACGTGTTAATACCGCTCGGCGCTGCCATCACCAGAATGTTCGGGAAACTTCCGAGATTGTTTTAGACTGTTCTGATGAGATTGCACGCACGACACGAGTAGTCGAATTTTATCTAGAGCTAACTCGAGCACCAGCGAAAGCGCTGGAAAGTTCTACTTCGCATGTATAAAGGACATTTTACCCGACGATCAGTTGACCGACGACCGACCTCTGTGCTCGCCGTTATCATTGTACATCGAGTGTTGTTTGCACTTTCAGTCTTTATATTCCTCGACACGCGTTCGCCCAATAAAGAGTTTAACTTTTACCGGCTTGAGTTCTGCGTCCTTCGCCGTCAAGACCACGTGACAATACCGACAAGCAGCGAAGTAAGCTTCCTTTCGAGGGGTCGAAAGGCGTCTTAACCATTACTGTGCTGTGCTTTTGCGAGTCTCCCCAAGTATCAGTCAGTGGCATCATTTGATAGCACAAGGTCCGGTTACACGATAAGTGTGGTTCCATTAATAAACAGTGCCCGATTACCCTGTCGCGATTGCCGTAGGAGGTGCAGCCTAACGGTGTCGGCTGGAACATCGCCAAGCATCTTGGAGAAGTTGCTCGAGAAGTTCGAGAGAACCTCTTGCCCGACTTCTCTCCCTTTTTCGCCGAATCGGGAAGTATAGGGTGTGGCCTGGGCACGCAGAAAGAAGTATGGGTCTCGGCGCTAAAGGTGCTGTAACGCGCATTAACCAAGTGCGCCAACACTGCGCACATCGCACGCTTATTTTCAATTACTTTACCGTGTTTTCTTCGATTCTTGTACTTCAATATACGCAAGTAACAGTGGGGAAATCCGTGTTGCTGTGAATTGCCTCATGCGCATTGAGTCCACTAAAAAACATCGAGTGACTGCCATTAACAAATATTTCACGCTCGCTGAGACAGGTGCATACAAAAGAACAACTGTCAGTCGAAAACGGCGGAACAGAGCGTAGCAGTGGACATCATACACTTGCCACATCTCGGTAGTGATTGCGTGGAATGATCGCGCAAATAGAATCGAAGTAACACCGATTTCGAAAAGCGATGCAGTTAGATGTTTTCGCTCACTAACACGCGAGTTTACAACTGCGTAGTGAAACTGTACTGGATTTACGTACGCTATAGCCTGCGTAGTTTGGATCCGTACGATAGCTTTATCTTCCACCCGTAGTGTCACGAGTTTAAGAGACCCTTCTGTTATGCCTGCGGTTTGGCGTGGCCATCACTGACGCTTATTGATTCTGCGTCAGTACTACCGACCGTCCTACACCGGGGCAACTGCGCTTTCGAGGCAATAGGCGGACATAAGAGCCTATTACGCATGTACGCGTTTCTGATGATTAAGCATATCATTTGTGAATACTCTCGCTAGAGTGAGCCTGAATGTATATAGGGCTAAGTTTCAATTCATCATCATTATCATCGTCATGATAGGCACCATATCGAGCGAGGGGCCATGCGTGCAGCTATATGTATTCCCACATGTAGCGGAGCAGTTGGATAATATCTCGTCATGTGTCACGCCACGTGGAGAGCGTAACAGGTGAACTCTTTTGAATCTGCTTTCAAGTTACAAAATGCTCAGTCACAATCGATCACCCCTATTCTCATAATCATATTCATTATCAGCAGTCTCTTATCGTGGAAGGAGGCCGCTCCTCCAGCTTACTCTGTGCCTGTACAGTGTGCTCCGCGCCGTTACTTCTGTTCCTTTTTTTCTTTTTTGTACATCCAGGCTTGTTGAGCACTGTAAAAAAATTATCACCTGCGTAACAAGAATAACACTGCAAAAAAAAAAGGGGGGGGGATATATTTCGCTGCTGTTTCTGACGGATACTGTTTCTGATGTTGGACGTGGCATAACCTTCGCGAGTACTGCATTTAGCAACAATCAGCACATTCAAGTGTAATTGAACTGAATTGGTACGCAGAGAACTCAAGTAACCCCCTTTTTTTTTACCAAAGAACAGAACAAAAGAAGCCCCCAAAGCCATTAATAAAGAGGTTATGTTTGACAAAAAAAGAAAAAAATTACACGGTTTAATTAAGTAACACCGTTCTTTGTCTAATTGGTGCAGTGAGAGAAAAACAGATTTTTCGGTGTTAAACAAAGCCATATGCTGCGCCATTCCGCGGGCCCTCGACCAAACGCAGAAAAGTGAGCGTAAGTGCGGTGGCGCGAGCTTATACCCATGTATGCTTGCGTTTCCCTTGTAACTCGCGAAGGCCCAGTCGCTCACGTCTCCGTGTAGCCGATAGATTGACACGGTCGTTTCAATACAGAGGCAAAGGTCGTCCCTAAGCACACTAGGTGCATCACATTGTTGGAACTGACAATGGCGCAGCAATTTCTTCATTGTCCGGCAAGAGAACCAGCGTAAGCAGTATCTTTCACAATAAAAGATGAAAGGATAAACGATCTGCCGTACCATCCTCCGTTGCCCTTGCCCCACTCACACACTTCTGGTTCATGGCTACTTCTCTGCTTAATGCAGGAACGGCAGGCAGAGTACATGTGCATTATCGGCAATAATCCAATACGACTCTGCTCGTTCAAGTTTTCCTAACTCGCGCTTAGAGGAGTATTGCATGAACTGTTGCTACACTCTGAGAAGTTACCTGGTAGTAACGTTTCTTTAGGTGCCTCTCCTAGCTCAGTTCAACGCGTTAGGCCCTCATATTCGCTCGTATTGCATGCTGTGCCGTAAGAGAAACGAAGAATCGATTTTATTGCGCCAGGGGGCTAACACAATACATCCGATCTCGTGTAAGCTTCCTGGCGTATAAAAACGAATAAGGTCTCGTGATTGTCTCAAGCCACGGTCGCGAACAAGTACAAATGCAGGGCTAGTCAAGGGAATCGCGTTTCATAGTCATTTGTCCAGTGACGCGCTCATGGGTGAACAAACAAAACAGTATTGGTTAGTGAGACAGGACATTGAGAGAAGTACCTATTGCGATACATCTAGATGTGTCCATAGAAGCCAGGCTTCGGTTAATTAATTGCTCGACTTGAACAGCTTAAGTCTACAAGGAGCCGCGGGACATTAATGCAGAAGTTAGACAGTTGTAGTTAGCTAGAAACGTTTCGTTTGGCTGGCTGACTTGCGCATACGGCCTATAAATCTAGCAGTGACGCCACGTCTCTGTTGTTTTGCAGCGTACCCTCTACCTCTGGCAGCGGCAACAATTGATAAAAAGTTCTTGCGACTTGTCGCATGTATTCGTTATGATTGACCATCTCCGTTTACAACGTGAAAACTTGCTGCTTACTGCAGGCTGAAAAGCATCCCCGTGGATTTCAGGCAACGCGGAAGAAGGAGGAGGAGATGGGGGTGGCGAGAAATATACAGAATTGGGGCAATTGCGCGTGCTCGAGCGTGCTGTCCATTTGGCCCACGTCACGGTTCAGAAGCGTCATTTCAGAAATGTTGGTCGTATTTTGGCTATAATCATAATGAAAATGGAGGTTTACGGAGGAAAAAATGGGGGGGGGGTGCTAGAGTCACCGTGAAACATGTCACGTCTCGTCACATTTCAAAAGTTACGTGTTGCTTCTTGTCCACGACAATACAGAAATTTTATAGCAGCATATTAAAGCAACCAGGGATTTTGGCATGTTTAATGTCCAACCGAGGACCTTAACAACCGATAAAAGATGACGTACTTGTAAATGTGTGCGCTTGACGGTGTTTGGATGATAGGCGAAAGGAGTGGACGGGACAGGCGTATTTACAAGTATGAAACCCTACCGACTCGCTCAAGCTTCTATTCTAATGAAATAGATGACGACTGCAAAATTGCTTGGCAGCTGACACAAAAGCGGAGTGGCCTGACAATATAAATTATGAATGACCAACACGCGGAAAAATATTGGCAACAAACAGGAACGTACGAACGTTTGTCTTTATCAGACTTCGTCCTAAGGTGTATTCCTTGTGTATATGAGCCTTTTACTAAATGTATACGTTCAGCTTTCAATGCTACTTCGACTTATGGATAGCCCATTGGTAGGTTAGTTTGCCAATCAGCCATCTTTTCTCGCTGCTTATCACTTGATTTTCATACCGAAGCATGATAAAAAAGAAAGACAAGCGAAGGAACAGAATCGGGCCATTTTTTCCAATATTGCAGCTGCGGTACACAGCAGAATCTATTCATGCGAGCGTCATTATTTCTAAATCATTTCTTCCTATGAAGGTTGCCATTTTACAAAGCGGTGTGATCGTAAGACTTGAATGTTTAAGAAAAAAATGCATGTCTGGCAATAGGAGCAGCCGCGTTCCTTACAAGAAGATTTTGAGAATACGAGATTTTACGGCTTAGAGAGAGAAGAAGTGAGGTTAGAAGGCTAGACGATATGTATTCCGCGGGGCACCGTGAGAGATCGTCATGTTCGCGGTATGCCCCGTTATACCGTCAAGCTCTCGCCCCATTCACTTATAGTTTCTCCCATTGTACCCTTCCTGCAGCAGCCGTGCATACGTGAAGAAAAGTGTCGGCCATTTCTCCACGCGCTTGTTCTGATCCTCTATCTGTCGTCGTGCATGCGTGAATGGTCCAGGAACATGCACACAAACAGTGCTCTCGTGATTTACGACAGTCTGCAGCTTCGCCACGTTCCTGGCGCGCAGGAAGCGCGTTCCGCCCCCTTCCCTTTCCATTTATTTATTTATTGTTATTTTTTTGAAGGCACGGACGCTCTTTCCTGCTTTTAGGGAATGACCCAGGCCGACGTGGCCTGCCTCTTCGCGCGGCCTGCTGTGATGTTTTCTCATAGTGGGAGCAATGTTTACGCCCACCATCCGGGCAGATTCGCTCGCGAATCTTCTAGGCATCTTCCAGTTTCTCTTTATCAAAATAGCATAGTGAATAGAACAGTGCAATCGGATCAGGAATAAAATCTTAGATGTGTCAAGGAAAAAGCGGCTGAGGGCGCCAAGAGCGTGCTTACGTGCCCGGCGGCGAAAAGCCTCTCAGAAAGTCTACGATGATGCCTTTCTAGTTCAGTCACACCTTGAAACAATGCGGCATCTGCGCTTCGGGAGGGCCGTGCGTTTGACATGGAGGGAAGGAGAGAGGTTTTGAAGGGGAACGTGTCGTTGCCAGGAGAAACTCGAAAAGGCGTAGAACCGGGGCGTGTTTAGAAAAGAGCTGCCAGCCCGAGCATTCAGAAACGTGAAACAAAAGAAACAGTGAGTGAATCCAAGGGCGGCCATTGAAAGGTGACAGAATTGAGAATACGTTCACTTTGCTTTACACTCATATTCCTCGAGGAAGCCGAATCAATAGGCGCGGAGCCGCGAGTGTGTTTCGTTCATAAAAAAAATTTGAGCACCGTGTGTAAAGCGAATGCTTGGATCCGAGCTCATATTTTTATTCTCCTTTCATTGGTACAAAGTGTGTCTTTAGTTCTGTTATGTGCGTGGATAGGATAGCGGTAGGGTTCAAATTATATGCTACGTTACCTCCACTTATGCATAGTTGCTCAAAAAATACTAACAGAGGTGAATGCCAGCCTCGCTTTTAATTTGGCGTTTTATTTTTAAAGGACACGGTGGCCTAATTTATGCCCTGCATTTGTAGCCAGTTCAATTGTTTGAGCTTCATAAGTGTAGGCCACGCTTCGTCCGAATAGTCGTCATTCAACCCATACTAGAAACCTTGGGAAGTCCACAAAATTGCAGAAGCTTTTTCTTTTCTTTTGAAAAGCAAAGGAGGGGGGAGCGAGGGGGTGTACATAGTCATTTCAGCTCTTTTCTCGCATCAGCCATTTTCTGTTACCTTTCGTTCATTTTTTTTCTTTGCCGGCCGTTTCTATCTAAGATATCGAGTTCATCAGTGAAGGTTGCATTCTCCTTCTCTCTCTCTCTCTTTATCATGTATCTTGCGCCTTCTTTTTCCGCCTTCCCATTTCTAGCCTCAACAATGACGACGACGCATCGAAAAAGGGTCGTGCCTGGAGCGTCGTTTGGAGGCCATCCCTCATCTTTCAGCGATCGGCGGAGCATTATGGAGTGTGTCCCGAGGCACAGACTCCAGTACAGATCATTGACCATAAGTCTCCGTCAGGACAGTAATGGATTAAGCATCATATACATAACAACGCTGATAAATATGGGTCCCATACAATCAATGCAAGTGTGAGCGCCGATAGTATGATAGTGACAGTATGATAGGGTTCCTTGGTGAGCGTGACACTCGTCCCAGTGCTTGCTAGTAACAGATGCTAGTCACTAGAACTTTAGCGCTTCTGGAGGCAGCCTATCTAACACTCAACATGAAAACCATATTCAAAATGTGGAATATTTACACACTCTATTGTTCTATGTGGGCACTATTCTGAACGGGTGTATGGCTCAACGGTTGAGCCACACCACTTCATCACGTCGTTCTGTTACTTGAAGGACTTTTCCATAGGACGCTACATGGCTGCGTCGCTTGTGCAGCAACTGCGAACTTTGATCAAAAGGGCGTGGTCCCGGTCCCGCGTGCTATACCTCGACTGAGATCAGTATACGACTCATCCCTTTGTACGTGCTGTACTCTCAACGCTTAGTTGTCGTTCAAACGACAGACAGCATGAAAACTACTTCGCTCCCTGGAGCGGCCGTATTCCCTTACGCCAGATCGTATCCTAATGGCGTTAACTGCCAGCCTTACTTCACGTAACATTCTAATTTGTTGCTAACGCATTCATTGATTCGCCCTCGCGGCGAAACTGTGACTTTTCTTCTCGCAAGTTACACAGACTGCGCGAAATGGTTGATCTGTCAAGATTTTTTTTCCTCTTTGAATCCTTACACTTGCCGGCTCGTATTCGAATATTTTATGAAACAGCGTAGCGTCGTACCACTTACGCCCTTCCAGCTGTCATCGCGTATGCTGGAGAAATCGACCCGGTAAGAAATAAAAGCGACATAGGACGCCAAAGCGGGCGTTCGACTTTTCGCGACCAAGCACTCAGTCGCTAATGTATACACGCCGCTTGAGTCGCTGCACGCAGAGTCGACGCTACTGAGCGAGTGTGCCGGCTGCCAATTAATTATTAAAATCGGGGAAACTACGCGTCGCCAGCATGTTTTTGCGCGTGGCCCCACCACGCACTCCCCGTCTCGGTTTCTATCAATATTAATCCAGCCTCTCTTTGCCTCCGTTTTCAAACCTTATCCCCGCCCTCTTTTTGCAGCCCAGCTCTCGCATCATTCTTTCCATTAGTGATTCAGCGTGGCAATCGGAAGCCCGCTGTTTTGCGGCAAGCTGCAGTTGTTTGGCACTTGGGCCTACTTTTGTCGTCTTAACCAAACTCAGCACCCAAGCTCGGGCGCTCAGGATGAAAAGCGGCACTGATATCGACGGCTGTGCTCAATATCAGCGCTCTAAACAGCCCTCGAAAGCTTCAACTCTTTTATGCGACGTTTATTTTTGTTTTCTTTGCCTCCCGGACTACGCAGTTTTGTAAGTGCGCTTGCCGTGAACGATGCCACTCTGTGGGAGGGTGTCGGTGACGCCGACGTGTCCAAGATAGTTCGCAGAGGTTTTGGTACACCAATCGCCTAAACAACCGTAAAAGCTATCAAAGGATAAAGGGAACATATGTGGCTTGTATGACCTACCATAACTACAAACACAGATCTTAGGTCTGAAGATTAACTCAAGTCAAGTTTAATCCTCGACACAAGTGCGTTACTTCACACGCGACTCTACTGTAACAGTTATACCATACCTATACTGAAAGCTATTCTTAAAACGCCTCTGCCTTTGTTGCCATTTACTAACAGTGTCTGTCGTGCTCAAGCCCTTGTTTGAATCGCTTATGTACTTTTCATAATGTGGCGTGGCATTACACAGGAGCATATATTTTATTGCAGCAATGTTGAATGTATCTCGTATTGCTAGTAGAGTGCAAAGAACACACGGAGAGAGGGAGACGACAACGCATGAGATCGTACTCATGCGACAACGCATGTTGTTTTCATCTTCGGGTGTTCTTTGCGCTTTACTGGCAGCATACGTCATACCGAGAAGGCCGAATTTCCGCTCGCTTCCTGTATGCCTGCACTGCACAGTTCTTCTTCGGGTATGGCTGCTGCGTAGCGACCGTAAATCGACATTCCTAATGTTCACAGGAATTCGCAGGCGGCAAAAGACTTGTCATAGTAATATGCTCGGCAGCTGCAGTTGAAGTTGTGGGCAAGTAGATGGGAAGTACTGCGATGCCATTCGTCTTTTCTTCTTTCTTCTGGTTGGATCTCTCTGGTACGAGCTGGGAAAGCCCGGCTAAACGCGTGAGAAAAATGGGGTGGGAAATGAGGGTCATTTAGGCGGAAACAGTCCGCTCAATATGGCACGCTTTCGGTTACGCGGCCTCAATTCGCACACGCCACTTTCGCGCTATTTGCGAACACGGCACGCGCTATAAGTGTGATTTCGCATGGGTGGTCCCCACGCGAGCTCTTTTGTGCAGTGTTCAGCGGGAAAGAACACAGATTTGTCTAAGTCGGCATAGGGACAAAGTTCGCGCGGTGTTGGAAAAACGTACAGTGTAGTACTTTCTTCTTTGTTTAAACGCAACTGCAAGGAGAACTACGATGCTCAAGGCACAATGAATGGGAATGCTTCTGTACTTTACATTTGCTTAGAGCTTTAAAAAATGAAATTATGGCACTTGTGCAATGACAAAGATGAATATGAGGAAATATGCACAGGTATTATTATTATTATATTATTATTATTATTATTATTATTATTATTATTATTATTATTATTATTATTATTATTATTATTATTATTATTATTATTATTATTATTATTATTATTATTATTATTATTATTATTGGATGTTTCTATTTACCGCCCAGCATGTCCCCTGCCTCGTTTCATGATGTCATGTCTTCCATTGAACTTGTGGTATCTTCTCATAGTGGGCACAGAATTATTGTTCTTGGGGATTTCAATGCACCTGGAATTGACTGGAGCACGCTTACTTTTTCTCATTACAATCATTTCATAGAGAAAAAGTGCAGCCTGCTCTTGGACTTTCTGGCGTTTAATTCCCTACTGCAACATAACTCAGTCGTCAATTCCAGTGGCAACGTCTTAGACCTGTGTGTGTCAAACGATCAACCCCTTGAAGTTTCCCGCTCCGACATCTCTCTTGTACGTCCGGACAAATTCCACCCACCACTTAACGTAAGATTATCCGCATCAGCCGAAACAACGAGCTTCAGCAGTTACGTAAACAAATCTCCGAGATTTGCCTTCAAGCGAGGTGATTACACGGGCCTCTATCATCACTTGTCTACCGTTGAGTGGTCACAGGTTACTGACAAACCAAATGTTGATGAGCAGGTTGATCGGTTTACGGAGCTTGTACTGAGCAGCATGCGTAATTTTATTCCCCAATATACACCCAAACAACGTAAATATCCCCACTGGTTCTCATCTGAACTTATCAGTGCACTGAAGCATAAAGATCACGCACACAGGAAATCTAAATGTTCTCCATCCAGCGAGTGGAAGGAAGAGTTCAGCTTCCTTCGAACTCTCTCTAAACGCCTATATAAACGGGATCATAGTTCGTATATTGAATTCTTAGAAAAAAGCGCCTCTGACAGGCCGGCTGAGTTTTGGAAGTATGTACGTAAACGGTCCAGCAAAAGCGGAGAGTCCTTCAGACTACTGGACTCAAATGGGGTAGAAGTGCATGCCGTCGCTGACTGTTTTGCCACGCATTTCTCATCCGTTTATAAGGCCTCAGACTCTAGCACTGATATCAGACAACAGCCCAAGGCGGTTAGCTCATCCAGTGCTTTGTCGCTGGATGAAAATCTTATCTACGAATGCATTAAGCGCTTAAAACCATCCTTATCATGTGGGCCAGATGGCATCCCCTCCGCCATACTAAAAGCTTATGGTAGTATATTTGTCCCAGTACTAACTACGATATTTAATAACTGCCTGGACACTTCCACATTTCCAAGCATGTGGAAAACTGCTCGTGTTTTTCCAGTATTTAGGTCGGGCTCTAAAACAGATGCTTCTAATTATCGCCCGATTTCTCTACTATGTGCCACATCAAATATCTTCGAGTTGGCTCTTCACGACATATTGTCTTTTAGTGTCAAAAACTCACTGATTCCTAATCAACATGGTTTTCTCGCTGGCCGCTCAACTACCACAAATCTTGCTAGTTTCATGACGCAGATCTCCACACCTATTTCTCAGAGAGGACAGGTTGACGTAATTTACTGTGACCTGAGCAAGGCTTTTGACGTAGTCAGCCACACGCTGATTATGGTTAAACTTGCGCACTTTGATGTTGACTTGTCAGTTGTGAATCTCCTGCAGAGCTATCTGCTCAATAGATATTGTTATGTTGCCGTAAATGGCCAAACGTCTTCTTTGTATAAAGTGACTAGTGGGGTCCCTCAAGGGTCGGTATTAGGCCCACTCTTATTTTTAATTTACGTTAATGATGTTTCTTTTGCCATTCGTAATTCTTCTTTCCTCTTGTATGCCGATGACATCAAGATTTTTAAGGAAATTCATTCAGTTAACGACTGTCGCTTGCTGCAGTCAGACTTGCGCTCTTTTTCCGAATGGTGCGACGGTAATAACCTTTCTCTGAATACCTCGAAGACAAAATTCATGTCTATCACTCGCAAAACATCTAGCGTGTCATTTCAATACTCTGTCAATTCTGTGCCGGTATGCAAGATTTATGAAATCAGTGATCTTGGTGTTGTTGTTGACAGCGCGTTAAACTTTTCTTCTCACGTTAAGCGTGCTGCTATGCGGGGCCTTCGTTCTCTCGGATGTGTTTGTAGAATATCTCGAGAATTCAGGTCTCCCATGGCCCTACACAAATTGTACACGGCAATATGTCTTCAACAACTTGAGTATGCGTCCGTGATATGGAATGGCATTGCTCAATCCAGCGGTAACGCCATTGAACGAGTCCAGAAAAAATTCCTCAGCATATATAACCATCGCTTTGCTAAAAATGACTCTGGATCTCGTTCAAGTACTGCTGAATTATTATCACTGCCATCACTTCACTGCCGACGAAATCGCTCTGATCTCTTATTTCTTTACAAGCTAGTCCACGGTATCATATCCTGCCCTGTACTTCTCAATTGTGTAAATTTTCGAATTTCACGTAAGTTAACCAGAGAGAACAGACTGTTTCATGTACCCCCTGCTTCTTCCAACACTCTACCGTTCACAGAATACAAAGTCTCTATAATGGTAATTTTCTTGATCTTGACGTTTTTCATAGCCCACAATCATTGTTTTTATCCGAGCTTTGCACTGTTTTGACATAGTGTGGCACAATGCACAAAGTCTTCCCTTCTCAGTCTTTCCACATAGTTGTATATATGCAATCTAATGTTTTATGCCCCGTCAATATTTCTCGTGTTTTCTTATTTTACTCCTCCCCTTTTGTGTTCATTTCTCTTTGTCTACGTGTTTTTGCTCTTTTTATTTCTGAAAACTGTCTGTATTGTATTGTTTATTTTTATTGTTTTTTTTTGCGTGCGCCAGCACAAAGACCTTACGGTTGTTCCTGGGTACGTTAAATAAATCATTGATTGATTGATAGATTGATTATTATTATTATTATTATTATTATTATTATTATTATTATTATTATTATTATTATTATTATTATTATTATTATTATTATTATTATTATTATTATTATTATTATTCGAGCTTTGCACTGTACTTACATAGCCTTGTACACTGTTATATTTTTTTTTCTGCCTGCGCATAGTTGTATATGTGCAATTTTATAACGTTTTTTATCCCTGATATTTTATTATGAATGTTTCCTTTGTTTTTTGTTTTGTTTTTGTTTTTTTTTTTTCGTGCGCCAGTACAAAGACCTTACGGTTGTTCCTGGGCACATTAAATAAACGTTTGATTGATTAATAAACGTTTGATTGATTATTATTATTATTATTCCTCTTTACTGTTCTCTTGACAACTAATTATGTTAGAGAGCCAAAAAGGTGCATTTGTACAAGCTGCGTAAGGACATCGCAATAATATGCTGCAAAAATCTGCGTGCCATTGCGCAATAAGATTTAATTAAAAAGGGGCTCAGTCCATACAGGTACTGAATTTTTTTCACCTTGTCTTGTAGTTTCTTGTTGAACATTCGATAACAATTAGCGACGCCTAAAACTCCAAAAAATCCGCTTTCTTTATTATATCGGCGGCTAGGTTGGCCGGCAGTGAACTTAAGCAAATGATGGATCAGATTCGCTTTCGTGATATGTTACCTTCGTTTCTTGTAGTGATGACAGTGTTTGCTTTGATATTGGGAAGGCCATGTAACAGGCGCATTTCCATAAATTGGTAGAATGAATGCTGACGATGGTAAATGAAAGCGCCTGAGTGCTGCTTCTGTAATATTACATCGTGTTCTAGGTTGCTTGTGCGCTGAGGTGTTTTAGGCATTTGTTCGCGTACTGGCTCCTGGTTCTTTTCTGTGTGGAATAAAGTCAACACAAGTGCGACATTTCCATACGCCACATTTCTCTTTTTTGGGTGTGCCTCCGCGAGCACTTAGCCAAAATTAAACACAATCAAAGCTAAAGTTAGCCATTTGAGCTGTGTTGTAAACTATTTATAGACTCCAACGAAGGTATTCGTCTTTGTTGCTTGCGTCATTTTAGTGAACTCAGCTCTTCACCAGGTACGTGACTCTGCGTGCTGTCTGGCAATTCTTGCAGTTACTAAATTGCAAAACCACGCTCTGACGCACGTCATACGAGTTAACTCACGTTCATCGAGTTAGCCACGCCTCAGTGAACGTGCTTCAGTCTGTTAGATACACTTACATATGTTGCTCATTTCGTATGAAGTTTCTTGCCTGGGTGGTAGCGACTGTCGACCATTTTAATTGTGTGTGTAACCCAGCGTGATGAGTTGCGAGCTATTACTAGACAGGGGGAGCGGAAAATTGCTCACTAGAGCGACTTCAGAGCGAGTGCTGTAGGACGTGCAACGCGCCACACGTGCAGGAACATTGTAACCGCTGGTACGGTGTGGGCTTGATGCTGAGATATATTAAAGACTCGCGCACTACACCCAGAAATCTCTACACAGGGCTAAGTGAAAGGAAGCATATATTTACGTGAGTTATTGAGAGAGGAGTCTACAACGTTTCTTTTTCGTACTTGGCTGTTTCCTGCAAGCCTACGCTCGGGCGAGAGTCTCGTGCTGACCAAGGTGACCAGAAGAGGGAGCTTTCTGGCACAAAAATAATGATTCATTGCTGCTGGTGCGAAAGAAAAGGCTGGCACAACCCAGTGTGCCCGTGTTGTGTATCTCCGCACTTCCCTTTTGCCTGATACAAGCTCGCCCAATAACTAAATTTTTTACGGCTCTATAGTGCTTGGTTCTTCACCGTCACAACCTCGTGACAATATGAATCTACTGAAAGACAGTAAGAAAAAGACAGACGCCTATTGAAGCACACTGCATCATAAAAAAAGTTCGTGTAAATGAATTATGGCTTGCAGCACGTTCAGAAGCTAGGTCGTACATAAACTACCATGTATAGTACAATGTCGGCGCGAATTCACAGTCCAAGTGCAGTCGCTAAAGGAAGCGTGTCATTCCCCGGTGCTCTAAGCTTTACACACCGTACTCGCTGTTGTTTAGTCCTCGTTACAAAACGGACATGATAAAACGACACGATCTTTTTTCGCCACCGTTGAGTTGTAAGAGAGTAAAATCATGGCTGACTTACGTCGACGTGGACTCCCGACAACCTGTACGCCTGTCCTGGAGGGTTTTCGTTGGGCAGGTACCGGAAGAACTCCCGGTTATTTTTGTACCACTTCACGGAATACAACTCGTCCGACTCGAGGTCGAACGAGCAGTTCAGCCAGAGAGGGTCACCACGGATTACAGCGCTCGGCATGTCCAAGCGCACCAACCGCAAACCATCGCAGATTCCTGCAGGCAAAACAAGGGGAGTGTGAATAATGATAACAAATATATACATAATATTTGCAATCAAATAAAGAAAATATTTCTTCGATAATGCAGCGCAGGGTGTTCAATATCATTATCATCATCGTCAGCCTGACAACTCTCATTTCAGTGCAAAGGCCTCTTCCATGTTACGCCAATCAACCCGGTCGTGTGTTTGCTGCGGCCTCGCTTTCCCCACAAGCCTCCTAATCTCATCTGTCAACCTAACTTCCTGCCTCCCCCTCGCGCGCTTGCCTTCTCTTGGAATCCAGTCAGTTACTCTTATTGACCACCGGTTATCTTGCCTTCGCGCTATATGCCCTGTGCCCATGATCATTTCTTCTTCTTGATTTCCAATAAGGTATCCTTAAAGGGACACTAAAGGCAAATATTAAGTCGACGTTGATTGTTGAAATAGCGGCCCAGAAACCTCGTAGTGCTGCTTTTGTGCCAAGGAAGTGCTTATTTTGAAATAAAATGACGTTTTTAGTGGTCCGCATCGCGTTAGCGCTCTTCAATTCTCCCGCCTGAAAACAAGACTTTCATACGTCACCGCTGCCGTGCCCAACGTTGCCAGCGTTTACTGCGCGGCCGCCGACACTAGTAGCAGCCGAGCGGAAGTAGCGAGACCCACAGTAGCAACAACGGGCGCTGCGGCAAAGACTTGCTCGGATGGGCACATTCAAAGCCTTCACCAAGTTGCGGTTGGTCTCGTAATCCTCAGTACGAAAGTGCAGCGAGCACACACGGAGAGGTTTTGACTGTTTAGCACACTGGCGCAATGGCATGACACTAAGCCACTTCGAGCGTAAGGGTTCATTCCGCGGCACCCAGTGAAAAGACAGACCGGTTTCCTTGCTACAGCACTGGTGTTGTGCACCATTCGGGCATCCGGCAATATCACACGCATGCGGCATTTTGTCGAACTTTCTGTCAGAGCGACTTTCACGAGCGCGCAAAACACGCACGGCAGTACGCGATCCCGAAACTACCACTGAGACGGGCGAGGCGCAGTTCGGCGAAAACGGAACCTTCGAACCACGCGCGCCGTTCCCCATGGCAACGCCACGGAGGTTTTGTTTTCCATGAATCAAGCGGAAACGAACAAACAGCATTTTATTACGTCTTTTGATGCTCGGAATGTTTTTTTTTTTTTACTGCTGCTAGTTTTATTACTAGTGATTTATTGTAGGCCGACTTCCATACGTCATCGGGATCACTTCGAAAATGTCCCACTCGTGGCGCTCATCATGTGATACATTTAGCTTAATTTCTCGGTAAGTAGGGCACTGCTGTTGATAATATTGCCGTTTTAGAAGTTGTCATACATTGGGCTTTCACTCTGACATAAATTGTTATTTGCCTTTAGTGTCCCTTTAACACTCGCCTGGTCCCTGGCCCACTCTACCTTCTCCTTGTCCTTAAGGCTACACCCAGGCCCGTAGCCAGGAATTTTTTTTCGGGGGGGGGGGGGGGGGCACTTGCTGAGAACCTTGACTATTTGAGAAAACACCTGTTTTGACTTATTTTTGGTAGAAACATCTACTTCACCAAAATTAGGGGAAGGGAGGCCCTAGCCCCCCCCCCCCCCCCCTCTGGCTACGAGCCTGGCTACACCTATCATTTTTCTTTCCATAGCTCGTTGCGTCGTCCTTAATTTAACTCCTTCTTCGTAAGCCTCCAGGTTTCTGCCCCGCAGTCACGTACCGGCGCTGTGCAGCTGTTATTTACGTTTTCTTGAGGGACAGTGGCAAAGTACCATTCATTGGCAAACTACCTCTCTTCGATAATATAATTCAATATAATCAATCAATATACTTCACAATATGAGTTCTGTGCAAGGTTCTTTTCTAATTTTGTGTTTGTGTTTTTCTCGTGCAATGACAATAGACGTTTGAGCAATTTACACAGTGATGATGCGTTCACGTGTTGCCCACATATAATGATCTGATAGTGTAAAGAGCTCTGTTTTGTTCCTCTAAATTTTCTTCCGGCCTTTGTACTGCTTCTTCCTATTCTGCTTTTTCGCCGCATTTCTCAGTCTTGGAGAATTATCTTTTTATCCTTCAGTTCTTGCGTTGATTTATTGTTTTTTTTATCCTTCAAACGCCCGAGAACCCATCAAAAGACATCCTAAAAATTCATTTCCTTGAACATCGTTACATCCAGTACCGATTCGCAGTCGTCGGTGACATGGAAGCCGTTGAAACCGGTCCACATGAACGTGCAATGCTCATCTTGCAGAATCAATCTTCGGAGACATAGCTCAGCGTCTCTCCTGTCTCAGCGAAATGCGAGGAGCGTCCATCGCGCAGGAGCTATATGCCTCCAAACACGGGCATAAGAGAAAGGAAACGGACAACGTAGACGCTGTCAGTTTCCCTTCTCATGTATATATGCCTGCAAGCTTAACCCTTCTACTTGGAGTGTCCGTGCGTTAACCTTCGGTTTGCCTGAAACAGAATGCAGAAAGAAACCACGCTGCTCCGGTTACAGTCGCACCACTAGACAACACGTAAATACGACCGCAGCGTCGATACGCCACGCATGTCATGTATCTCCTCGACTTCCACCAGCCATTGTATCCGCCGGAGGCGGCCGCGCATGCTGCTTTTGTCAATATTACATGGCGTTACCCTTTCGAGACACACGTATTCTTATTCTACGCCTCTCGCTTTTGTCTTCTTCTTCGATGCGAGGAATCGGCTGGTCAGCGGCTGTCTGGCGGCTTCCTCCCCACTGCTCCCCTGTACAGACCGAGCCAACGGCTGCGCTTTATATATCTTGTTCGCCGGTCGCGGTTCAGCGATTATTCATCCCCCACGCGATGTATTCGGCGCACGCGCGCACATCGACTGGCCGGCAGGAAATCCATCTCTTCCGGCGCGCATAGAAATGCATCAAGATTTGGCATCGGACTCGTCGGGGGAGCAAGATATATGGTAGAAGCAAGAAGGGGGCCGCGCCAAAGACAGTAAAGAAAGAAAGGAGGCTGTATGGAATAGAGAGGAGCAGACAGGCCTATAGTGAGAGCTATCAGGAACGTACCCGGACAGAGCCGTGCTGCAGAAAGCGAAGAAATGTTCCAGCTAGGAGATGCGGTAGATGGGAGTCAGTAATCTTTTTGTTCCGGTATCTTCGTGTGCCATCGTAATGCACGAATATCTGTCGCGATATCCTTTCTGCCGACATTGTGCGATACAAAAGAGAAAGAGAGAGGAAGAGAGATTATGCAGAGAAGGGACAAGAAGCTAAACGAAGATAACGCACAGTAATGCCTCCTGCCACTGACATTGATAGGAGGGAGTCAAGATATGCACTGATGACCTTTTGGTTGGTTCTTCAAGCGTACACGCGCCCCGATCTGATGCAGCTGCCGCTCTTTTCCTCGGTACAGTGGATGTTGATGTTATTTGGCTTCTTTTAGAGATATTTCGCGACGGAAGTTTAGGTTTTGAGTGGAACTGCTTATGAGCATTATATGAGGCTGTTTCGTACGGCAACATGATGCCGTTTCAATTGTATCCTCCAACTACACTTCGTGTTGCAGTGACGTCATCAAGAAATCTTGTCGTCCTATGACTCTTGCTTCAAGGCTTCGTGACTGCTGAAATAAAAGCAGTGTTTAATTAGAACAATTGCATATCAGATGCTGCGAAGTTAGGTAGGTCTACCTGCAATCACAACTTCCTGCTTCTCCGAAGCTGGTCGTCACTCAGGGAATTTGTAATGACATTTGTATACAAGAACGCTCTCTTCTTTTTCTTACATTTTTGCCTAATAAGTGAAAAATTAATAATTTTGGAATAACTGGCTCCGATCACGATATATATATAAAAATTGAAAAACATACAAACGCACACACGAACATGCTAAAGTATGGTTTGTTATGTATAAAAAAGTATATTATGCCTTGAGGGCACGTCTATGTCGCAAAAAAATGGTATGGTTGAATCCCCCCCCCCCCTTCGAAACAAATTTCTGGCTACGCTACTCGTACCGAGGCATGTATACGGTCACGCCCATAACTCCTGCTTTGAAGTAATGCTGCCCTTGCTGCGGTTTCCGCATTCATCTCTTTTCTGAACAACGTTATCACCTGTCCCGCCTCTCACGATAGCGAACCGCAGTTGCTTCTAATTAGTATTAGAGAATGTACAATTATCGTTGTGATCTACACCTAAAAGTACAGCGATTATCACGGAAGCAAACCAAGGAAAGTTTCTACCGTGCACGTCTGCACTAGCCCTATAACTGCAGTCATCATCGGTTCAGGTATATAAAGTGACAACTTCTATCCGTATAAAAAATACCTGAGGGCGCAACACTCGCATCGAATCTGTCAGCGCGCAACACGCTAAGGAAATGAGAACAGACATTGGCGTAAAGTCCAGGAGGCAAGCGTGACGTGGCAATTCGGTGCGCTCGCTCATACGCTATTTTATGTCTTGCGGGTCTGCTGGCACCGGCAGCTTGATGCCAAAGCGTGTCTCCAACGCCTTTCGTGCGTCTACCACGTGAACCATGTCAACTATGATAAATGATATTTCTGCAGCGTTGGTGAAGCAGCGATACAGTTCTGGGAGCATAAATCTGGCGATCGAATACAAATGCGCTTGCGTAGAGTGTTCGCACGTGTCTGTAAAAGTACCCTCCAAAAATAGGTAATGAACTCCCTGTCATGATCACGTAGAGCCGAATTGATACATAGGTACGAAAATTGAGAAATCTCACATTTGCGAATCGATTCAAATGTTGCTGTTTTTTTTTCTAATACTACTACGCTATCTTTCCGCTTAACCTCCAATATGCCATTTCCGGTATAATGAATAGTGCTGAAGCGACGGCAGTGTAGCGCCATTACACTAACTCTAAGTTATTCCGCAGACCGCAGGTTATATACGTGGTTCTAGAAACACTGGGTTGTAGTGCGTCGGCTTCTGCAGTACCAGACATGAAATGTTGAGGGAAGAAAGTTTAACAAAATGGAACATTTTAATCTGGAAAGTGCTATCTGGCAAATAGTAGTATCTCGAAAGCATAATCAAGGGACAAGTGTGGCGTGTATTTCCATGTTAATGTGGGTTAAAAGAAAGAGTGTGCGAGCGCATGCGTATGTCGGATGGAAATCATTTTGTAGCAAATATCATGAGGGTTCTAGAAGGGAAGAAAATAGAGGGAGCAGATAAGAGCAGAAAACGAAGCACAGAAAAATTAAAGGTATGCCTCGGCAAAAAAAAAAAAAAAAGTACGCGATTTTACTACCGTGTGTGGTTTTGAAAGAAAGCATGGAACAATGATTCATAAACGAAAAATGGGTCCTTCTGAACAGCGATATTTAGAATTTTAGGTTAATGAACATAGAGAATAGGCGCGTTTTGACGTTGACACGCGACATCTAAGTGAAAAGGCAATGCATTTGATTACTACGCGGAATGGCGTTGACATTGGGTCCCTCCTGCATAAGAATAATCGAACTAGGAGAGCTGAGAAGCACCCCCCCCCCCCCAAGCCTATTTCCAAAGTCCTTGGCTTATGTTGAAGCTTAATTCCATTACAATTCAAGTGATGACAGTCATTTGCCAGGCTGGAATCTCTGCGACATCCACCTACTTCCGTTTTTTTTTTTTTTTGACAGTCCACGCAATATGTGGCTTGATGGTTTGCTGCCTGCGGTGTCTATCGCTATCATGAAAGTTGTACGCCTTGCAATTTCGTGAATACGTTATGAATTAGAAACGGCGCCAACGGAAGTATGAATCCCGCAAGTTGCTGATATGTTTCTTTTATCTCTCGTTCAGGCGAATGCCATGCCTCATCTCTAACCACGTGCACGAACCAAACAGACACGTTTCAGTAAGTTATCAGGAGATGCCAGCGGAATCGACACGCTATGCTCGCTCTATTCATCCGGTGCTCAAATTACAGGATGAATGAACACATTCTGAACGTTCATTCATACGTAGAGTGCTGACACAAAAGCTCACTTTTCGCAAAGGCAGTTTAAACTTTTGATGCGGCGTTCCGTGGCTAAGTAATGAGCAGGACATCGTGCGGTGATGCTTGCAGCGAATTCAGCCAGCCTACGAAGACGGTAAATCGTGGCTGGTTGTTCAAAAGCTAAGCTATATACGCAGTTTTTTTCACTCTGACATATACCAGTGCTGTTTTTTCCCTTGCCGTTATTTCTCTGTGTTCACCTCCAATGACACTTTGTTACTCGTATTCATATTTTTCTAATAATGTATACAATTCTCGTGTTTTTAGCGCATGGTTCAGTCAATGGAGCGACAGAAAAATATAACTTATCAATACCGTGGTCGGTACAAATGCAGCACACTTACCCCTCTTCCTTTTTTCTTTAGGTATGCGTGAATGCAGTACCGACTTTAGTCCTTCCGGCAGCAAATGTACACGTCTTAATGCTAAAAATGTAGAAAAATAAACATTTATTTCACTAATCAAGAGTATTTTTTTGTGAGATTCGAAATTTAGTTGTGATTGGATTACATTAGGCTCCTTTCTTGCCATCTAATCAGAAACGTTTGTATCCTTCAGCATTATCTTAAGTTTTTGGAGTGTCATGTGCGCACTCAAGACAACGTATTACAATGACCGCGAAGCTAAATCAGTGTCCAGTTACTCGTTTTGCTTAGTAACTCACTCACTCACTCACTCACTCACTCACTCACTCACTCACTCACTCACTCACTCACTCCACTCACTCCGCTCACTCACTCCACTCATTCACTCACTCCACTCACTCCGCTCACTCATTCACTCACTCACCCCCCTCACTCATCCGCTCACTTACTCCACTCATTCCGCTCACTCTACTCACTCCACTCGCTCACTCCACTAACTCTACTCACTCACTTACTCACACCACTCACTCACTCACTCACTCACTCACTCACTCACTCACTCACTCACTCACTCACTCACTCACTCACACACTCACTCACTCACTCACTCACTCACTCACTCACTCACTCACTCACTCACTCACTCACTCACTCACTCCACTCACTCCGCTCACTCACTCCACTCATTCACTCACTCCACTCACTCCGCTCACTCATTCACTCACTCACCCCCCTCACTCATCCGCTCACTTACTCCACTCATTCCGCTCACTCTACTCACTCCACTCGCTCACTCCACTAACTCTACTCACTCACTTACTCACACCACTCACTCACTCACTCACTCACTCACTCACTCACTCACTCACTCACTCACTCACACACTCACTCACTCACTCACTCACTCACTCACTCACTCACTCACTTACTCACTCACTCACTCACTCACTCACTCACTCACTCACTCACTCACTCACTCACTCACTCACTCACTCACTGATTCCACTCTCATTCACTCCACTCACTCACCCACTCCACTCGCTCCACTCACTCCAATCACTCACTCCAATCACTCACTCCACTCACTCACTCGTTCACACGACTGACCACTCAGTATTTATCCCACTTGCATAGTCATCAACAATCATTCGCTTTCTTTCCTCGAGCGACGTCTTGGAGTTGTGCATCCCCGCAATGCGCATCGTACTGCGGGCTTTTCTGGAAGGGCTAATTAAAGGTGATCCACTTATGCACGCCAGCAGGCAGTGAAGTGGACGACTCGCGCAGTGCGTACACTAGCGTCAAAGCCAACGAAAAGACCGCTCCGAAAGGCGGAAGGCCCGATGACAGCTCGAGTGAAGGGCACTTCTAGAAGCATGACAGCTCAGCTTCCAAAGCCAGACGATGCCTTTGCATGTACTCGGCGTACTCGAGGATAAAAAACAAAAAAGAACAAATGTGATGCAAGAAATAAGCTCGGCTTTCTCAAACTTTCGCCCGCTGTCTCGTCGGACGCGGAGAACGCCTCCTTCTTGTTATGGCATGTCTTGGCTGTCTCTTGCAAGGACCACGGACCGAAACGCTCTTATATCGTTGTTTGTGAATTCGTTTGCTAAGATAAACCGAGGCTTCTTGTGAGAAAGAAGAGAAGGGAAATGGAGAGAGCCGCAGGACACCTCGTGAACTTTGTTTGGCACAGCTTGCTTTATTTTGTTGCAATTATCTTTGAGCTTCGCCTCATATGAAGCGTCCTCGTTATTGTTGTTCAGTCACGTGTTAAGATCCGAATTTTTTTAGCAGCCCGAGTAAGGACCAGAACAGTCTCAGCTGCTTTTTTCGGCTATCTGGCGGAGGCAGATGTAAGGCTTTGCTTCACATACCTCTTCAAGACGTTTTCTTGCAGGTTAGCTGTAAACCGAGTTGGAAGGTTTAGTTATGATCAGTTGTTTAAGAGGCTCTCGTGTGTTTAATCAAGGGTAGAATTAACGATACGCTGTAATATATTATGTTATATTAAATGCGAAGCATTTCTTAGCAAACCCAAGGCACTTTGAGCGTTTCTGTCTATCTATCTATCTATCTATCTATCTATCTATCTATCTATCTATCTATCTATCTATCTATCTATCTATCTATCTATCTATCTATCTATCTATCTATCTATCTATCTATCTATCTATCTATCCGCCTACGTCTGGGTGCTCTCGTGATCACCTCCTTAACTTGGTGTAGACTAAAGTTGACATGGGAGGGTAAGAGGGTTTGGCGAATATGACTGCGTCGTCATGACATGAATAACGTGAGAATCCTGTCGCGTACGTCGTCAAATCTGTCCTCCAGGCACGTGCGGCACATACCCGTATACCGCGGGCCGCGGTAAGCGGGTATGCGCCACAGATGATTGACAGTTTATATCTTTCCAGTAACGGCGAGAACAGACATTGGTAATTTAAATGCGAGAGCGTAAAGAAAAACGGACATCGGCAGCGTTGACCAGACGATTGCACAGAAGAGAAATCAGGATCCCAGCAGGAATCGAACCGAAGCATTCTACGTGGCAGTCAGGTATTCTACCACAGAGCCACGCCAAGTCTTGAAATTGCTTTGGAAAAAGACCCTATACAGGCGTAATGTCGGTGCAGCGTCAATTTCGGTTGCAGTGTTGGCTATTTATTTTCATAACAAAATAATAAACACTACGTATGTACTCTTATGATACAGGCGTCATGCCGGGTTAACGTCACTTGTGATTCCAGTGTTGGCTCCACTTTTGTAGACGTGTAATAAACATTATATTTGTATTCCTATGATTCAGCAAGCTATATTCAAGCGTTACTCTACCCCGGAGGAATACGCTAACGAAAGTTGCGTATGATATTCACATCATCGCACCGTAAAGTGCACTTCGTTTCGATAATACTCACGTCTCTGCTCTAAAGTGAGTGCTGACGTTACATCAGACCATAAGTTACCCTTTAAGCGCCGGTGCAGCCGACGTGCCTTGGTAAGGCCACAATATGCGTACTACTACTACGCTGACAAAAACCCGTCGATCCACCTCGTAACGCTTGGCTCAAATCCAAGAAATGCTGCATAGACAACTACTCGCTGACTGCTTCGCTTGAAACCGATTCCCACAAGGCGTGGGATCTGCCGAATTTTTCTATGGAAAGTTCGTCCAGTTGGCAATACGTTTGTCTGGCTGTTTGATACTTTGTTTCAGTTATTATTCGTTTTCTCATTTCAATTCATCTTAGGTTACTGTGTACAGTCTGTAGTTCTATATGGGCATTATAGTGCTCTGCTGAGGTGATCGGCTTCAAAAGACACTTTCAGACCAATTTGGTTCAGTTGGTAAATTTCATCGGCAGTGTCACTACTCAATCACAAAAAAAGAAATCCTTAAAAATTAGAACAGGGCTGAATGTAGTCGAACTCTCATCAGCGACTTTCAAATAATTTGGTGTAATTAATCACATACGTATTGTTTATCTTGTTCTCCTGGGACCTTTTTACCCGCTAAGAACAGTTACGTATATTACTACTCGGCGTACATTACGTGTCGGAAATTTCTCTAATATTGTCACCAATTATATTCTATACATAGCAGAAGATATTTCACTGTAAAAAGATAACACGCGCAACACAAGGATCGGTGTGCATTCTAGAACTTACACGAGCACCAGCAGTTACGCTGGAATGCCTGATGGGTCGTGTATAAAAGACTGACGTGTCTGACCCGTGTGTCACATCTCGACGACTGTTTCTGCTGCTGTCGAGTCTTGTCTGTTAAGTTAAGCAAGGCACGGGTTCGCCCTATAAGAATGTAAATGTTTAACTAACGCTTTGGCAGCGTTATTCCTCACCATAAATGCAACATAACATCTACCGGTGGTGTTGGGTAGAGGTCAGCACTGCGGTGACAATTCATGTCCCTCTAGTTGTCACATTCATTCATCCATTATTTCCTTAAGTGCCTAGAGGCATTATGGAGGGGAATGAGTTGACCAGGATGAACGGAACACAGGGTGTAACACGCAACTTTTTAATTATACAATTTCTGAAGTAACTGCATGGTTGCTATGCCTTCAATATTCCTCCGTGCTCCGGTATTTATGAAGCACAACACCATACTAACAAAGACCGGAACCAATGTTTACGCCCCGTGAGCACTCGAAGTATCAAGGTTACATCAATGGTTAACTCCATACGACGATACATCGAGGCTTGCAACTTACAACGTTCATTTCTAGACGCTTATTCTAAAACCAACTCAGACCAAAGTGCGTGAGGATTTGACACTTAAAGGTCGCTGGTACAATTTCAGTATGACGGTAACTGAAACTTCTTACTAATCCTTTATGTTTGGCCGTCTTTTGTTCAGCTTTCGAGGTGTAGAAGGAAGGACCTTTCCTTGAGCCCTGTTTATTAAATGGAGTATGGCAGCCACAACAAAACTGCGCCAGATACTTTTATAAGCGCTAAGGGAAAGGCTATTTCTGAAAATGCTTCTGTAGACGTCCAGGGCGTTGGTTGCGCGATGATATTGCGTGTTCACAAGTAAAGAAAGACAAAGGCACGTCTACAATAAGAACTCGTATATTTAAGCAAAAGCGCTGCGAGGCGAACGAGGCAGCAGCGACGGGGCGACTGGCGTAGCTTCGGCCCGGTGGCTGTGTCACAACACGATGCGAACGTGGACTCCGAGCGCCGAGCACGCTCGCTCGGCGCGGTTGCTATACTTCTTTATTATGGTACTCCAGTTAGAAAACGTGCAAGTGGACATTATATATAAGGACAGTTTATCTTTCTTTACTTATCACTTAATTTAGAAGGGAAGAAGAACCTTGCGCTTGACCGAATGCGATTTAGATATCTTGAATACGAATAGACGTATGAATAATATTCGTGAGTATGCACAGTGACCCTCCGATTAAAATAATAAATGTTTGCGCCGCCGAGAAACGCCCGGCCGCGTTGTGACTTTCTTTCTTTCTTTCTTTCTTTCTTTCTTTCTTTCTTTCTTTCTTTCTTTCTTTCTTTCTTTCTTTCTTTCTTTCTTTCTTTCTTTCTTTCTTTCTTTCTTTCTTTCTTTCTTTCTTGTGTGTATCCTGATGAAATTCTCGCTTCTCCTTTCCTTTCGCTACGACGGCTTCAAGAGGGACACTGATGACTTCACTTTGACACACCATCCATTCCAGATGCATGGATAAAAAAAAATAAAGAAAACGATGTAATGAAGCAAATAAAACAAGATGTATCCAAATTCTCCATGCATCAAACCGGCCGCAGCAAGGAAGGTAGTTTTATGTCCAACGTAGCGGGACAGGATCGCTCGGTGGCAGAAATCCTACCTGATCACCATTCATCAACCACGCATTGGCGGAAACACATTTGGTCCAAGATGTGGTGGGTAAAGAGAAAACATTAAAAAAATTTCAAAAATATGAAAAGAGAAAGCTCGGTACCAGAGCGCAAAACGTGTACGGATAAAAACCGTGGGCTTTACTCTATGCCGACAACTTCCTAAGGCACACACCGTAAGTTACATCAGAAAAAAGGCAATGAAGCGAGATCCGACCATATTCGATGGTTAAAATATTGCGCAAATCAACGTCTTCGACAGGAAAAATCAAGGAGGTTTTGCGACGGTTCTTTTTATTTTGATCGGTTAGACTTTGCGCGACTCTCTACTACTCATTTGCATTTCTTATTCAAATGCTCAAGGCTTCTTTCTCCTCAGTTGATGGTACGTTTCGACGCACTATACATAAACTCCTGGCTTGCCTTCCTTTCTTTCACGTGTCTAAAAACGTGCTCAGCTTGGTGTTGCTCATTTTACAACGAAGCTCTATGTGGCTACGTTCTGCCGGATGGCGTCCATAGACAATGGACATGTAGAACAAGAATTATTGGCGCCCCTCGCCACAGCCATTGCATCTTTCACAAGTGTCGAGATACTCGGCGGCGGCTGTTCCCACCATTCGTTGTGCCCCTTTGTCTCGTGACGTAGAGATCGCGCTAGTGATGTTATCGACAGTTGCCCTTTCAACCCGCTATGGGACGGACGCGTGTTGTTCGCTCGGAAGAAGAACAGCGTGAATTGAAGGAGCGCCAACGCGCACGCACGCAAGTACGAATGGGCGCGAAAACGACGTGAAGCCGCCGCCGTCGCTGTAGAATGTGCAGCCGCAGCCGATGGCTTCAATCTTCACACTAATGAAAGGGCTCTGAACTTTTACCATTTAAAGATGTTGCATCAATTATACGGCGGGCGCGAGGAGGTATCGAAATTATTCAGGCAGCTCGGCAAAAAGTGCGGTGCGCGACCAACGTTACTAGACCAAGTTGGTGCGCGACAGTGAAAGCCACCATATTTACCGTTACTGAGCCTGCACTGTCACGCTGGCGTGGTCGCACCCAGACACTATCTGTTCTGGCCCATCGCTACTTAGCCACAGCTTAATTCTACTTAACTTACTACTCGTCGTCACTGCTGTAAGTGTTGGGATAATGTCTAATGATCAGGCATTCGTAACAGCAAGCATTTTAAGTTTTCTTCTGAGCGCTGGCGATGGGATGCATTTTTCCAGTATTTAATACGTGTAAACTAGCTGCTATGGCCTTTTAACGGTAAATGAGTGGTCGAAGCGTTGTGAAGCAGCGAAATGCGCATTGGATGCTGCAATTTACATTATACGCCGACTACTTCAACATTATTATTATTATTATTATTATTATTATTATTATTATTATTATTATTATTATTATTATTATTATTATTATTATTATTATTATTATTATTATCTCTATTGAAATTCATGTTCAAACGTGGCAGCGCTGTGTAAAAAAAATAGCGCCACTTACCTCAGAATTTGATCAATCAGGCTGACGCCATTGCATATAAATTGGGTTTGTTGTGTCCCTTATCTTGCTGTAACGTCTCGCCTATCGCGTTCTTTTGAGAGCTCTCAGCCAGCGTTTAAGCGTGAGAAATATCCCTTTACCGAAGGGTCTCGCACACGTTAGTATTAGAGCACCGGAAAGTAAACGTAAAAATTAGCCAATGAAACAATACAAAATAATATCGAACTTTTCTCGCGGCCAGAAAAAAGAAAGAAAAAAAAGGGGGGGGGGGGTCTTCCTGAACAAAGATATGTATATGTATTCGGCACGCTTTCAAAAGCACGGTAGCCTATACATTGCAACGCGATAACGCTCTAACTTCGTCCGTTCAACTGGTTCGACCATCAACACTTACTAAAAACAAAAACTACGCATGTTAGTTCTTTCTTAGGAAAGAAAGGAACGTGGATATCTTATAATGGCGACGCGTTCTCAAGGGAGGAACCAAGGCGGCGGGCGGAAGCTGGAGGTTGGGGGGGTGGGGGTGTCTTCGAAAAGGCATCATATAAAGGCAGTCCTGCGATGCTCATGAATTATTGATTAGAGGCCGAAGCCGCTTTCTTTTACTTATCGGACCACGTCGGCCACGACAACGAAAGATTTTGACTAGAAATGAAAGGCGACTCTTTTCTCGCTTTTAGACGCATCCATCCCGCCTTTCTCGCCTACTGAATTCCCAGTTTTTGGGCTTGTGCTGGTTTATGTTGATAACAAGACCAATGCCTATAATTATTTCCCTAAACTTTATATTCATCCTAATAACCAAGTAAAAAGGGGTGGCCGTCGTCAAGAAATAGCGACAACTCGTTGATTGATTTTTTTTTTTCACTTAAAAAGAAGGCCACTACCTCTGCGATTATTGCTGCCTGTACGCTCATTTGATGTAATAAATATACACTCTAAGAAAAAAAAAGAGTCCTTTGACTCCTTTCGGCGATGCCTGACTTTGCCACGTATATGGCTTCTTTAAGGAGGCACGCCAACTCTCTTTGGAGATCACTGTACTCCCTTAGGAGAGTCGTGTGACCCACAAGAGAGTGAACGTGTCTCTTTAAAGAGAGTCATATACGTGGCAAGTCAGCACTCTCCGAAAGGAGTCACACATACTCTTTTTATTCTTGTAGTGTATGACAGCAACGACGCCTGCACGTTTTTCGAGTTCTTAACGTATCAAAGCCTAGCCACGCAACTTTACCTAAAATGCAGCGAATGATGCGCGTAAAAATGAATCTTATATCCATCAATCATAAGCGTATACAATATATCCGCACTAACAGTACGCTTGCTTTATGTTTCGAGAAATAAAAATGTTGACATGATAACAGATACAATTCAGTAACCAAAAGAACTGACTGAACAAGATTTATTTTAATCGAACGCTTCGACAAGAACTGCGTTCACCAAACCAAACGGACAACATGTGAGGTGCAAAGGTTACGAAAAAAAAAAGAACAATATATTCGAGCTGTTTAGTAAAATTTAAAAAAAAGATCGCCGCCCAAGCACTCCGTACAGACCATTTGCCAAGCTGAAAAGTTAGACCCCCGTGTTTATCACGAGATGAGATCTATCGAAGCGTCTTCTGTGGTAGCTTTCTCTATCACGGCATTTAAAAGATGCGCGCTCCAAACTTTGCGCTTCGTGGCTTTAGTTTAAAGGATATAAGACACATAACGGATTTTATAGGTAGTGGTTCATGCTGCGGCCAGTATCATCCCTAGGTTCACTTCGTTATCGTGATTCGTGCAGCTTTTATACTTTGTGCAGTTCTTCACCACTCTGAAGCTTCCTTTCTAAGCTTTCTTTGTGGTGATTTCACATTCATTTACCTATCATCCCTATTCACGCTTTTCTGATACAATTCTTAAAGATTTATCAAGGTCATGTTTATATTTCTTTAGTGTAAACATGCGGTACGCGTACTATATATACCAGCTAGTACTACACTGTACTTCGGTATATCTCGCAAACGGCACGTTGTTGTTTTCGTAGTTGCATTAGATATTGCTACTACATTGTCTTATTTGCCTGGCCAGCATTAGAACGTGACCGGAGCATTCTTTCAAAGTTATTTTCAATTTTCTATGCCTCACTTCGTTGCACGTTATTAGTTTGTGTCCACCTGGTCGATAAGCGCGAAAAATCAAAGGTTGAGTAACGCTTGTCGGGAGGCGGACCGACGCGCGTGCACCCTAAACGTAGTAACCAATAAGTGTGATTTCGTGCACCTATATGTTAAAGGTTGCATTAGCTTTGAGTGCATAAATTATAAACTTGGTAACCCTTACTATCGGTGCACAAAATCACATTTATTAGTTACCACGTTTAGAGTGTGTGTGTGTGTGTGTGTGTGTGTGTGTGTGTGTGTGTGTGTGTGTGTGTGTGTGTGTGTGTGTGTGTGTGTGTGTGTGTGTGTGTGTGTGTGTGTGTGTGTGTGTGTGTGTGTGCGTGCGTGCGTGCGTGCGTGCGTGCGTGCGTGCGTGCGTGCGTGCGTGCGTGCGTGCGTGCGGAGTTGGGGGTAAGAAATTTCAATAAAAGCTGGTTGTTGACTTGGGCATGCCTTCCATCGGAGTGGAAATCATTCATGGCAGCATACGTTGGAGGGCGTGAACCTTTTTCGCAGCCTCGCGAGACCCGGGCAATAGACCTCACAATACAGCCATAGTGAAACGGTTTCTTCCTTCGATCTTTACGGCCTTGCCATTGTGTGACGGGCTGCATTCTTTTCTTTTCTGTCAGTTTTGCTTTAATACTGGTGGATACGGGAAATCGTGAGATTCTTCGTCCGGTACTTTTATCTTCAAAATGAAAAATATATGTATATTTATACTTTTGTGCATGTGTCGGAACCGTGTCGCCGCGCAGGTGCTTCGCCTCTGGCAAACGCTGAATGATGCTTGGGGGCATTGAAATACAAAGAGTCGACATTCAATATCACCGTCAAACCACCACCGTCAAATATAGAGTCGATATGCGATACTACCGTCCAACAAAATAGCCTCACCCTTTCTCTTCTACTCCTACTGTGTTACTGACTCAAGATACTGATGTTATGAACGATGCGATGAATACGCTGATGGGAAATACGACGCGATTAACGCACTGACAATATCTGGAATGTAAACTTCGCTGTTTGTTAGCTTACACTTCATCTCCCCCGTTTTTAAAAGAACCACCGGGGCAGTTCGGCCGTGGAATGCAGTGAGTGTTGAACGATTAAAAAAAAACGCTATTGACCAGAATTTAAAACCGTTCGCAATAAAGCAAATAAATACGAAGGGCAATTCATATGGGTGCTAAAGAACCCTGTAAACAAACACGTGCGATCGAGCAGTGAAAATACCACTATTCTGATTCCCGGCACGTCGGTCTGACAAACTTCTACAGCTGCCATGAGTTCACAAGAACTTCGCGCGAGCAGTTCTTAGTCTTGCTTGATCCATATTGTAATGCGTGGGGTCCATATCTTACAATAATGGGTGGCATTTTCTCCCGCTCGGAGTCGACTGATGATGCGTATATGCATACGTCGCGTGTCGCCGCAGTTCCGGGCTGTGTTTACAAAGCTGGTAAACGAAACATGTCACCTAACGCAACTGCAGGTAAACATGCCTGATGGAGTTCCAGCAGGGACCACGCTAGAACGACAGCCACACAGTATTAACAGCCCGACGATCGGGGTTAAATCACCAGGATTATGATATTAGTACAGGCAGTGCAAGATACCCTGCAATGCACCGAGGTACCTTCGACCGGCCCTGCGGCCCTACATTATTGCGAAAATGCCGCAATCACCCTACCCTAAAGCAATTATTCTTTTCGCAACATTGCTGGATGGTATTAGGAGGAAGATAATGGGAGAAATCATGGTGTAGAGAGTTAATAAAACAAGGTATTAACAGAACGCGTTAGTTTTCGTCAACACGGCTTCACCACGTGTTGATAAACTGTGCGGAGAAGACACTAGGCAGGCACTGCTGTGAAGTCGGCTGCATCAACGAAGAGGGCTGACGAGGTTGTCTCTCATAAAAAAGAATCATTGAAGAAGCATGTAGCACAAATGTAAGAGAACGCAACAAACGACACAAACAAGAACTCAAGTTACTTGTCATGTCTCCGATCACATCGGCCTGACTTGAGAGACATTCCACCGCTTCTGCGAAATCGGGGCGGTATTTACGATATTGTTTTATCGGCTGGTTCTTTTATCGGCCACAGCCAATGGCGTATAGAACGTTTCTCATCGGAATAATTGATCAAATATGGCTGTTTGTTGTGATACTATTGATTCACGTGTGCATTTGATTCATGTGTGTGTTTGTGTAGTGTGTGTTTGCGTGCTTCTGTGCATTTGTTGTAGTCTTTCACCTTTATATCTTCGTTATATTGTCACGTGGTAGTCACGTAGACGAAGACAGCAGTCAGCACGTCCGAGATGAAACTGTTTATTTGGCCGAACTTGTGGCCAGGAAACTGAAATTCACAGTACAGCAATACGCTGATAGCGGCGAACAGAGCGTCGACCGTCGATCAACTAACAAGCGGTGAAGCGCGTCGGCATTTAAACATGTGCCGTCGAATATTCCAGCGTTATCGCTGGCTATCGTGCAATTTCTAGAATAAGCTCGAGTGTGCGCGTCTTGCGCGCAATCTTAACAAAACGATCTAAAATGATCGTGAAGGTTCTCGAACAATGAGGCGCGGTTCGCGCTGAGCGTTGCTGGCAGTCTTTGTGGCCGAAAACCGAATATAGCAAAAGTGATAAAGAAACGCACGTGGCAATGCCCCCCTCTGAAAGAGCATCGTCCCGATGCTTAAAACATGCACGGGGAGTGGGGTGGTGGCCAATACATGCAACAATAAATAACAAGAATAAAGCAAGAAAGAACAATAAATAATAAGCAAAAGTGCAGTCCTCAGATTCACTAACGCGCGTAATATGGCTTGAGGCGCACGACATGGACGACTTCAGGTCGCGCACGGCGCCGCTGAGAGTTCGTAATGCCGTCAGGGACAACCTCGTAGTCGAGTGCGCCGAGGCGTCGAAGCACCCTGTACGGTCCGAAGTATCGTCGCAGAAGCTTCTCACTAAGTCCCCGTCGGCGTATTGGCGTCCATACCCATACACGGTCACCGGGTTGGTATTCCATGTGGCGTCGTCGAAGGTTGTAGCGGCGGCTGTCAGTCGTCTGCTGGTTCTTAATCCGTAGGCGGGCGAGCTGTCGTGCTTCTTCGGCGCGCTGTAGGTAAATGGTCACGTCGATGTTTTCCTCGTCGGTCACGTTTGGTAACATGGCGTCGAGCGTCGTTGCCGGGCTCCGTCCGTAGACCAACTTGTATGGCGTCATCTGTGTCGTTTCTTGTACGGCCGTGTTGTACGCGAAGGTCACGTACGGAAGGATGGCGTCCCATGTCTTGTGTTCGACGTCGACGTACATGGCCAGCATGTCGGCGATGGTCTTATTTAGACGCTCGGTGAGGCCATTGGTCTGCGGGTGGTAAGCGGTGGGGCGGCGGTGGCTCGTCTCGCTGTACTTGAAGATTGCCTGAGTTAGGTCCGCAGTAAAGGCGGTACCTCTGTCTGTTATGAGGACCTCTGGGGCGCCATGACGCAAGACGATGTGCTCCACGAAGAAACTTGGCTACCTCGGCGGCACTGCCTTTGGGCAAGGCCTTTGTCTCGGCGTAGCGGGTGAGGTAGTCAGTCGCCACGACGATCCACTTGTTTCCGGTATTGGACGTCGGGAAACGGGCCCAGTAAGTCCATCCCGATTTGCTGGAACGGCCGTCGAGGTGGCTCGATAGGCTGTAGAAGTCCGGCTGGCCTAGTGGGCGGTGTCTTGCGTCGCTGGCAGTCTCGGCAGGTCTTTACGTAACGGGTGACGTCGGCGGAAAGGCGCGGCCAGTAGTACTTCTTCTGTATTCTTGCTAGCGTGCGAGAAACACCCAGGTGTCCAGACGTCGGGTCGTCGTGTAGAGCCTGGAGGACCTCTGGCCGCAATGTCGAGGGTACCACGAGAAGGCAATCGGCTCGAAGCGGTGAGAAGTTCTTCTTTAGGAGAACACCGTTGCGCAAGAAAAAACGACGTCCGTCCCCGCGTGAATACCTTCGGAACGACGGTGGTCCTGCCCTCGAGATAATCCACAAGGCTCTTCAGTTCCGGGTCGGCTCGCTGTCGTTCGGCGAGGTCGTCGGCACTTATGGCTCCCAAGAAGCTGTCCTCATCCGGGTCGTCGGGCGGTGGTGGGTCGACAGGGGCACGAGACAGGCAGTCGGCGTCGGAGTGTTTCCTTCCGGACTTGTACACGACGGTAATGTCAAACTCTTGAAGTCTTAGGCTCCACCGTGCGAGGCGACCTGAAGGGTCCTTCAAGTTAGCTAGCCAACACAAGGCGTGATGGTCGCTCACAACTTTGAAGGGCCTGCCGTAAAGGTAGGGGCGAAACTTTGACGTAGCCCAGATGATGGCGAGGCACTCCTTTTCTGTTGTGGAATAGTTCGCCTCTGCCTTAGACAGCGACCGGCTAGCATAACTGATAACCCTTTCCAGTCCACCCGTCCGCTGCACAAGGACGGCGCCGAGTCCTACGCTGCTTGCATCGGTGTGAATCTCCGTATCGGCGTATTCGTCGAAATGCGCAAGTATCGGAGGTGTCTGCAGGCGTCGTTTGAGTTCATGAAATGCTTCGACAGCGTTGTCCTGTCGGCGGGCGGTATGGCGTCGGTTGTGGTGGCGGCGGTGCCTGGCGGCGAAACTGCTGCGGCGGTGCGGCGTCTTGACGTGGGCGAGGAGGAGGGGCGTTGCGTCGGGCTGCAGCAGCATAGTTCATGACTTCCGGCTGAGCCTGCGGTGCTTCGGGAATTCCAAGCGACTGCCGGACTTCCTCGCGGACAACGTCGGCGATTGAATCCACTTGATGCTGTGGCGAAGGTAACAGTTTGCGCAGCTCCTCCCGCACAATCGCTCTGATGGTTTCGCGCAAATCGTCGGTGGCCAGCGAGTGCACTTCGGAATAGGTTGCAGACAGCGGAGAGCGGTTGTATTGTTTCGTCCGCATGTCAAGTGTCTTTTCGATAGTTGTGGCCTCGGTGAGGAATTCGGTGACTGTTTTCGGGGGGTTCCGCACCAATCCTGCGAAGAGGTCTTGTTTCACTCCCCGCATAAGGAAGCGGACCTTTTTTTCCTCAGGCATGGCAGCGTCGGCCAGGCGGAAAAGTCGCGTCATCTCTTCCGTGTAAATGGTTACGCTCTCATTCGGTAGCTGCACTCTTGTCTCCAGCAAAGCAGCCGCCTTTTCTTTGCGGACGATGCTCGCGAATGTATTAAGGAACGTCGTCCGAAAGAGGTCCCAGGTTTGAAGTCTCGATTCACGGTTCTCGAACCACGTCTTCGCGGCGTCTTCTAGGTAGAAGAAGACGTGGCGCAGCTTCTCTTCCGAGTCCCAGTGATTGAAGGTGGCGACTCGCTCGTACGTCTCCAGCCAGCTCTCCGGGTCTTCAAACGACGATCCACGGAAAGTCGGTGGCTCCTTTGGCTGTTGCATCACGACCGTTGTAGGCGGCATGGGGGCTGTCATCGTCTCGGCGGTCGATGTGACGGTCTTGGGTTGCCTGGTGTTTTCAGGAAGGAGCCCGTACTCTGGGTGCAGTCCCTTCTGCCGGCGGCTGGTACGACGATCCGGGTTGTCTGTAGCGTCGTCTTCTCCGCGGCTTGGGCTTGGGTCAGCACTCCGCGGTGGCGTCCGGATCATGAAGCAGCACCTCCACCAGATGTCACGTGGTAGTCACGTAGACGAAGACAGCAGTCAGCACGTCCGAGATGAAACTGTTTATTTGGCCGAACTTGTGGCCAGGAAACTGAAATTCACAGTACAGCAATACGCTGATAGCGGCGAACAGAGCGTCGACCGTCGATCAACTAACAAGCGGTGAAGCGCGTCGGCATTTAAACATGTGCCGTCGAATATTCCAGCGTTATCGCTGGCTATCGTGCAATTTCTAGAATAAGCTCGAGTGTGCGCGTCTTGCGCGCAATCTTAACAAAACGATCTAAAATGATCGTGAAGGTTCTCGAACAATGAGGCGCGGTTCGCGCTGAGCGTTGCTGGCAGTCTTTGTGGCCGAAAACCGAATATAGCAAAAGTGATAAAGAAACGCACGTGGCAATATGTTCATTTTCCTGTGTGCAAGCGCATGGTAGCTTCAGCCATAGTGGACGTGGCAGCCGTTACTTCTTTTCTTTCTGAACATAAGCTTACAAATCACCTATTCAGACGTGCCGTTTCTTTATATTTTTCTACTTCCTAGTCGGGAGCCAGTCGCAAACTAATACCATGCGCGAAAACCATTTCGGAGATATGCGCGCATTAGGTGCGCAAAAAACCTTTTCTTTTGCCTATGGAGAGTCGTCATGTTTTGCGTCTCAATGCATCTTTATCTCTTCCTCTCTAGTAATTTCCTGAGCACAACGATGCCGATATCATGCAAGAGCATAAGTTGGTAACCTCCTCTCGCTCCTTTCAATGACTTTTCGAATTCAGATGCAAATGCAACCGCAGCCGTCACCGGGCCCCAAATCTGATTGAATTTCGGGCATCACAGCATTGCTGGGAGACCAGTAATATCGAACTTTATTTTGTAATGTACTCGATATTTTTAACCAGCTTTACAAAGAGCCCTGGCATACTTTCTTTCACTTTTGTTCCTTTTTACGTAACGTGAAAATTTGGGACACAAGCCTAGGCAATAAGAATGCTGAATGCTCTATGAGACGGCGCGGATGATTTCGCATGAAAAGTGGCAGGATATGGTATCGGGTGGTTTTGGCTGAATCGTTTCTTAGGCTATGCCCGCTCTTTTCTTTCTTCAAACTCAATTCTGTCACGCAATGCAGTGGCTCAGGGACTATGACGTCCTCCACCCCTTGAGGTCCAAAGCCTTTACCCACCTTCCGTCCCTTCCGGTGCGAAACTAAAGAAATCAAAGCTCAAGTAGAAGTTTTCTAGCTCATTTAGTGATGATGCATAATGCGATGAAGAAACGCGCACGTGAGACAGAGAGAGAGAAATGTTTTCATGAAAAGCTGGAGATGTTTGCCTGGCTATTCGCCTGACATGCTACTCCAGGTGCTGGGTGATGATTATGATATATGCACAGATAAACACATTACACATACAGCCACACACACGCACAGACTACACTGTTTGCAGAGTTTCGTTCAGGCTCGTGGCCCTCTAGAAAGTCAACAGCACTTTCGTGGCGCGTAACGCGTAACGCACAGGTGCTGCTTTGCCACGGGCCCAGAATTTATCTCACTTCTAAGCACGAGTCCCGTCGAAGGTGTAAGGCCGCCTTCAGAGACCGTCTCTCTGATGCGCACCGCATGCACTCACACAGAACGTGTTTCAGGTCTTCTGGGATGTTACATTGAATGCACAATGGTGGGTCTGACAGCTGAAAGGTATCTCGACCATTACTCTCGAGGCGCCGTGTCCAGCTTTGGCAGCGTCATCAGCCTGAATGTTGCCTTGTATGCCGCAGTGGGCAGGTATCCACTGTAGAACAATGCGGTGATTCAGTTCGCAGGCTTTGTTGTAAAGGCGTTTGATGCCCATTACGAGTTGTTCCTGCGTACTTGGGGACTTCAGAGACTGCAGCGCCGCTCCTGTGTCGGAGAAGATTACCCAAGGCTCCCCTGCCTGGTCTACGATGTAATTAAAAGCAGCCCGCAGTACAGCCAGTTCAGCGGCTGTAGATGAAGCACGGTGACTGAGAGTGGCAGAGATGGTGACATTGGCAGACGGAATTCAGACACCAATGGCAGATGACGCAGGCGTAACAAAGCCGTCATTGTAAATATGACGATGAGCCTTGTAGCTGTTTTCCACATACTGCAGAGTGAAAAACGTCAGTGCTGGTCCGGGTTTTGTTGTTCTTGAACCCAGACACGAAAGTGACCATTGACCCTTAATCCGACGTGGGGTTCGGGCAGATAAGTGTGGTCGAGTGTCATTTTGTGCTCTCTATCTCATGGCAGAAAAAAAAATTTCGGGAGGGGGCGGCGAGCACGGGCCGGTGTGCCGCCCCCTGGCTATGCCACTGGACTCAAGTGTCGTAACGCACAACCTAGTAAGCGATTGGAGCAAAATGGGAGGGACGCGACAAGTAATTTCATTCATGATCCTTCATCACCGGGATATATACGAGACCTAAATGTATACCAGTGCACATGCTCCCCTCCACTCGGTCCGGCATGGCTGTGATGAGGTTTACAAGCTCTCAAGTTCCCGTACTTCCATCGACAAAGCTCCGTGTGCAACATTCGGGAAAATATTAAAGGGCACCTGTCTATTCACACACAGTCTTGCAAATTGTATGCAGAGATCCTGTTGAATGTTTTTGGTTGTTCATTTTTTATGGATGCAGGGATGGTTTACTTCGAGAAAGCGGTAGCCGCTTCATTATACCGCAACAAGTTCATGCAAATAGAGGAATGTAGTTAATATTAATAATAAGAATTTTGGATGTTTTACGTCCAAAAGCCACGATATGATTATGAGAAACTCCGTAGCGGGGGTCTCCGGAAATTTCGACCACCTGGGGTTTTTTACCGTGCACCTAAATCTAAGCAAACGGGCCTCTAGCATTTCGCCTCCATCGAAATGCGGCCGCTGCGGCTGGCATTCGATTCCACGAGCTTCGCGTCAGCAGTCGAGCACCATAACCACTGGACCACCACGGCTGGTGTACGGTTATTATCAATGCCAGTGGACATGAATACCACAAAGAACGAAAAGACAGCGGGCTATCAATTGTTTCTCACGTCTTTTAGCACGCTCATTCATGCGGATAGAAAAGAAACGCATAAGGATAAAGAGGAAAGAGATGAAGAAATAAAAATGTTCAACCAATTACACCAGATTCAAAGCGCTCTTACAATCTACATACGGCGAAGCTCCTTCGTATCTTCTTTCACACGCTCAGATGCTCACGACGCGACCTGTTTTCCTGTGCCTTTGCCAACCACTTCCTGAAACGTGGTGTGATCTCCGCATGTCGACGATAATTTCTGACCCAACTTATCGCAGATGCCTTCCTTAGCTAGGGTTCGACCGGAAGGAAAATGTAGGCCGGAAGGAAGTTGAGCATGCAGTTCGGAAGTTTGAAACATACGGGAACTTATGAAAGCTAACGGGAAAACCGGATGTCACTTGACGTTTTGGAAGTTGCATAACGGATGTTCTACGTATGATTATTTTGGATCTACTGCGAGTTTGTTTTATCTTTAGGTGCAACCTTGTAGTACAGCTTCATGGGCATCACGTGAACTTAAAGCAAAGCCTATCGAAGAAAAGAAGAGATAAAACATTGAGCGGCGTTTTTGTAAATTCTAGAGCGACTAACCCATCCACTACGTCTTATCTTTGTTGCGTACACCGAAGCTGCGAAAGACGTAAGTTACAGAATACAGACGGTTTATTTCAGACTCCGTATGGTTCAATATAGACAGGTTGTCTGAACCGTCTTAGACATCATCGCTTATGGTGCAGCCTTATATTCACCGTGGAGTAATCGTAAAATTCCTTTTCTTGCCTTTGTTCTCAAAAGCGAACGGTACGTGCACAGCAGTTCTCGCAGTTTACATGGCTACGCAAGCTGTGGCGCTTTGCTGTTATGCACAACTGAACAAACGCTGCTGGTCGCCCCTGATGGTATACGCATTCCTGCCTTGCTGGAATGCATTAGCATACATGCTCCGTATATAGGCATGCGTCAAAGAAGACCAAAAAGAAAGGGTCGCCCAAAGCAATACTAAAGTACGCCGCTTCGCGGCCTCCCTCGTAGTTCACGGAGAGCTAAAGAGAGGCAAAGGAAACAATCGCAAAATTACCTCTTAAATTACTTATTTGTTCAAGCTTCCCCTTAATTGTATTTATCCTGTTTCTGTTTATCCCTGGTGCCAGAAGGAAAATTCAGAAAACGCGCCGAGAGAAAATAATAAATAGCGCGCGGTTTTGTGGAAACCTTTTTTGCTCGGCGCGAGCGACAGCCTCGATGTCTGAAAATATCGGAATGTCAAGAAATTTATTTTAGCGCATTGAATAAGATGCGAGGCGTAAAACAAAAGAAGAGAGTGCTCGGCTGCTGACCCGAAGGTTGCGGGTTCGATCCCGGCAGTGGCGGTCGCATTTCGATGGAGGCGAAATGCTAGAGGCCCGTGTATTGTGCGATGTCAGTGCACGTTACAGAACACCAGATGGTCGAAATTTCCGGAGGCCTCCACTACGGCGTCTCTCATAATCATATCGTGGTTCTCGGACGTAAAACCCCAGATATTATTATTAAAACAAAAGAGAGACACTGAAGTTCTGTTAATGAGTCACGTTTCTTCAGTGATTTTCGTTTGTGTCCTTTACCGATTTTGTCTTTCAGAATGTTTAGTGACACAACCACGTACGTGATTACCGGTTCTTTTAACAGCAATGTCAGCCCGAAGTCGGCAGTTGAATGATCGACCAGTGTTTAAAAAAAATGATGACTCCTTCTCAGGCTCGAGCGTGCCTGTGCGTGCCCCAGTAAAAATTGGGAATTGATTTCGAAAGCACAAGACACGGTTGAACTGCGCTGAGATTAAAGGTTCAGCAGAATTTTAAATCAGAAAAAAAAGAAAGCAAGAGAAACAAAAGAAAAAGGTATAGCGAAAACTACCTCCATCGACAGCACAGAATTTGAACAAGCCTATTTTTGAAAGGTTCTATTACTTCAATTTTTATATTACATTCCCTAACTAAATGCATCATAAGAAGGCACAAATCAATCAACGAATGAATAAATTCATTCATTCATTTATTTATACTCCTCTATTTGTCGATGTCTTTCTGGTCCGACCTTCTTACAAATGAAATTGCACTGCTCTTTCGGCGGGAGCATTCGGGAAGCGTAAAACAAAATGATCGGAATAACAGCTCACTGTTTATCAAGAATTAATTCACATTTATCATTACTGTTTCTTCGACATGATGGTCAGTATTTGTTTTTGTGTAGTTTACCGTGGAATCCTGCGAACCGACACAGGGATAATGTCCTGCTGCGTGCAACATGCTATACGTATTGACCTGCTGCTGTAAACGCCTATTTTGAACTGTGATCCTGCGTCTACGTATGTGTCTTGGGATGGTGCTCATCTACTCAAGCTCTTTGTCTCTTTCTCCCTCTCTCTCTCTCTCTTAAATTTTTTTCTTATATTTCTGCTTCTGCCTCCCTTATCTATCAGTGTAGTATAACAAAGCAAGCGTACTGTTTTTTTTTAAACTGTGTATGTAAAAGGGGTAGGCATCATATGTGATGCACGCTATTCCTTCTTTTTTAGACCAACAGCGCACAGCAAAGACAGCCCGACTTTAAACAAACAAACAAACAAACAAGAGAGAGAGAGTACGCAGCATGGGTTCGCCCATTTCAGTAACTCAAAGCCGCAAACGAAAGGAAAAAATGTGGAAACGCACACTTAGTTTACGTGAAGTTCCAACTAGCTTATCGTCCGTGACAACACACATTCCAGTATCTCAGTCACTGTCATTTCACTTGTGCTTGAATTTACACCCAGTAATGCAATATATGCAAGGATATAACACGGATTGCAACACGATTAACATCGACGGCATCTTCATACGCAAAATCAACTGCGGCGCAATCACTAGTCTAATAATTACACAATCGTACGATGCGGTGGTGCAGTGGTTATACGTTGATGGGCTCCTGACCCGAAAGTCGTGGGTGCGATCCCGGCGGCGGCTGTCACGTTTCGCAGGAGGCGAAATACTAGAGGTGCGTGTACTGTGCGATGTTAAGAACACCAGACGGCTGAACTTTCCTGAGCCTTCCACTACGGCGGGCCTCCTAATCGTATCGTGGTTTTGGCACAAAAAACCCAGATTATAAACGGAAGGAGGGGGCATTGATCGAGGGCTCATTTCTTCTTTTTAGACGCAACCTAGTGAAACGAACCGACAATGAAGCTAAAAAAACTGTAGGGGACATCGCCTGTATTTTTTAACTGTAGTATTGTAACTACTACTACATTTAAAAAATACAAGCGATGTCCCCTACAGTTTTTTTTTTGCTTCATTGTCGGTCGGTTTCACTTGCTTTTGTGTAACACCAGATTATTATTATTATTATATTATTGTTATTATTATTATTATTATTATTATTATTATTATTATTATTATTATTATTATTATTATTATTATTATTATTATTATTATTATTATTATTACGCAATCACAGACCATAGCATGATTTTCTTCTTGTTGACTTCCCTGGCCTTCCTTTATTTATTATTTTCTCTCTTACCCTTTCTCCTTATCTATGGCATCTGTGCAGTAAGAACGCTTCCTCAGTTAAAGCTGGACCGACGTACACGACCACATGTGACACTATGAGCAACACGCTTCCTGTACGTTGCCACTCGGTCGCTTTCCTTCATGAATAGCGCGCAGCCGCGCTACTTCATGGGCGTCTTGCCGGCCGTTCATGATCACCGCGTCGCAAGCCGCGTAATAAAGGTTTTATTTTTACGGCCTTGCAGGGAGGCCTAAGGTACCGCGCTCGTTTCCGGCGTCGCGCATAACCCGGTCAGCCCGTACCGAGCATTTCGTTCCGAGTACAACGTCCACGACGGGGATTCCACGAGCCTCTCGGGGCTGCACACTTTCGGCGTAACAGCCGAACGCTTTTTTAGTCGTCACACGCGTTGTTGTTGCACTCTCCTGTAGTACTGTATTACATGTGCGCCGCGTGCCGAGGGACCACAGCCATAAAATGCGGAATATTCGCTAAGGGTTTCTATCTTTCTAAGGGTTTCTATCTTCCTCGCGAGCCGCCCGCTGCGGAAACGGGAAGGTAAAATAAACAGAGGTATATAGAGCAACATTACGAAAGGATATGCCAGAGATTACTCGCGTAATTTCTAAACTGATGTATTTGCGATAGGCATCACGAATATGAAAATATTGCCACGCGCTAGTGGTGGCAGAAGAAGAGAGCGAAGAAGTTGGTGGCTGTTTCGATGGATATCAGCAGACCCGCCAACGGGTTAACCGAACGCCTTAACAAAACAATTGCAGATATGCTTTCGATGTATGTCGCCAAGGATCACAAGAACTGGGACGAAATCCTCCCATACGTCACATTTGCCTACAACACTGCGCTTCAGGAAACCACCGGCTTTGCTCCTTTTAGTCTGGTTTACGGCCGCGACGTCACTACGATGCTTGACATCATGCTACAACCAACTCCGCCGGACGCGATTACCCCGGATACAGACGTATTTGTTCAGCGCGCTGAAGAAGCCCGGAAGCTAGCACGCTTACGCATTTTGTCGCGGCAAAATCAAGACGCTCACCGGTACAACACCCATCATAGAACTGTAACGTACAAGCCTGGCGACCTAGTCTGGGTTTGGATCCCCATACGTCAACGAGGGCGCTCCGAGAAATTGTTATGCCGATACTTTGGACCCTACCGAGTTCTTCATCGCCTCGGTGAAGTCAACTACGAAGTTGTCCCAGCAGACACATCGCACCATTCCCGTAGGCTACGCTCCTCGGATGTTGTTCATGTCTCCAGGATGAAGCCGTACCATTCCCGTTGACTGCAAGTCACGCACTTTGTGGTGCGGAGCCTGCCTTCGGGACCATTGTGCAGTTATTTCCCACTTCTTTTATCTCGCCCTTGTGCTGTGCAACAGACACGTTCTTTTTTTTTTTGGCAACGCTTTCACTGTTGTCTCTTTTTTGTCTATTTTCATGTCTTTTTTTTCTGGGGAGAGGGTAATGCCACGCGCTAGTGGTGGCAGAAGAAGAGAGCGAAGAAGTTGGTGGCTGTTGTGGCCGAAAGTAAACAGCTGGTCGCTTCGAGTTCCCTGTGTTTCGTTTCCTCTCGCGACAATATATGAGCGTACGGAAATGTGAGAGGAAGATGAATAAATGTTTATTTTTAGAAACAGCGATAAAGTTCTTTCTTCACCCGAGGTGGGCGGCTTTCTCGGACCGGAAAGCCGTTGGCTAAAGCCGCGTCCCGTGCCTGGTCCACCAAACCTCTCTGGTCTTCCAGGCTCTGCTGTGCCGTCAGCATTGCCTACCGCGTTTCTTCGGTGGCCTGTCGGGGTCCTGAAGCTTCGGTTTCATTGTTTACCTCGCGGCGTGGGCATTCCAACACGATGTGTTGTAGAGTGTCCGGTACACCACAAGATCGGCGTAGGTATGGGAATCTTGTGGTTTTCAATTTTCTGCCTCCATAAGGGTTCCAGAAAGCGACGAGGGTGAAAGATATTGTAATCAACTACGCCGCAATATTGCAGCACTACCGGCTGGAAAGAAGGCAGTATCCGCTTCCACATCCAAAACTAAGGAAGGAAGAAGCCACCGCTCTCCGCAGACTACAGACGGAACACATATGTTCGCAGAATTATTATGCACCGAATGTCGGAAATATTATTATTTAAAAAAAAAAAACATAGGAAGAGGCGCGGTCTACGTTTCGCCAGAAATGGACACCCTAACCGCGCTTTTAGCAGAAGGGTGAAAGGTTGAAATGGAGGTTTAGAAAGATAAAAGCATACAGATAACTCGACAGTGCGCTTCGTGGCCGTCACTGGAACTAGCGTGGAACGAAAGCCAGAGATAAGCAAGAAAACGGTACGCAGACAAGAAGTCAACGATAACTTCGGGCTGATCTTTTCGTATTTACGAACGCACAAAGCTGAAAGCACACGTAAGTACGCTTCCATGCGCACGTCTACGCGCATACTTCTCGCGCGCCTCGGAAATAATGGTGGCTTGAAATTCGGTTCTTACCTAATTGTTTCCTTTTTTTAGTTTTTCACTTTCACTTAATCAGATTTCTCTTTCTGCAGTGAAGCAATGTCTTTTTTGATGCCTTCTTGAAAGAACTTTCGGCAGGCACACCGCCCCCCCCCCCCCCCCAACAATACGTTATTATACCTTATATTATTTATACCTTATTTATATTATACCGTTTCTTATACCTTATTAATAAAGTATCGCATCATTCGACTCATTTTCTGACATTGCCATTCACACAAATTTTCTTTAGGAATTCGGCCGTGCATCCGCGGCGGTCGCATTTCGATGGAGGCGAAATGGTAGAGGCCCGTGTACTTAGATTTAGGTGCACGTTAAAGAACACCAGATGGTCGAAATTTCCGGAGCCCTCCACTACGGCGTCTCTCATAATCATATCGTGGTTTTGGGACGTAAAACCCCAGATATTATTATCGGCCGTGCATCGAGCTTCTCGCATAATCTCTGTGCGGACACTGCGTATAGCTTCCATCATATTGTCACGGGGTCGTGACGTCGACAAATACAGCAATCGGCGTGTCCAAGATCAAACTCTTTATTTGACCGAACTTGTGGCCGGGAAACAGAAAGTCAAAATGTAAGGAAACGATACACGCTGTATACTGATAGCGGCGAACAGAGCGTCGGCCGTCGATAAACTGATCAAGGCTGGGACGCGCCGTCTTTTATACATCACGCATCGAACTTTCCAGTCTTATCACTGGTGGTCGCGCAAGCTTTGGAATAATCTCGACTATTCGCGTCCTGCGCGCAATCTTAACAAAGTGATTACTACTACTGCGAAGCTTCTGAAACACGCGGGCTGCGTCGAGCGTTGCTAACCGTCCTTGCGGATCAAACCCGAATACATCAAAATAAAACAAGCGGGCATGGCAATTCATAAGTGCTCATATTTTCCAGCAATATATTTAACGTATTCGCTTTATTGACGCAAATCAGTATGGGTGTCGTCGTCAGAGATACGCCGTTACCTTCATGCGATATGCTTTGCAGTATGCGCACAAATCCTACCCGTAAACACAAGCACATCGATGTGGTATTCAGCTGAGAAATCATTCACAGTGACCGGCTGAAAACATGGAAACGTAGACGAAACTCAGCTTTCTCACCCGTTTATCTTTCTGAACAATCCTCCATCTCTCTCACTCAACTAAGAAAACCCAACACTGAAAAATGTAACGTCACCAAGTTGGTCGGACACCTTTCGACGTTCCAATGGGATATTAAACTCTCTTCTCAGAATAGCGGAGAGTTGAGCTAGTTGGTGCGTATTCATGTTAAAAGACTCAGCGCGCAAACACGGACACAAGCGAGAAGTCAAGACACCACAAATCTTCTCAGTTTTCATCGATTTCGCACAATCCGTCGCCCACTATGATATAGCATAAAGACTGTAATTTCAGCAGTGTCCTTTTTTATAAACTGATGGATGAAGTCGTCACCATGGGCAGTACTCTAATGAAAGCTATTCGTGTGCTCGTGAGCAAGATGCGGACGCTAATAACTCGAAGTGCGTTGCAACTGCCGGATACCATCAGTCCAGTTCTCACAAGGCTTCAAGAGTTCATTGCTTGAGAACACCAACAGCAGCGCTATGGCTTCAGCACCGACAAGATTCTGGGTCCATGTGACCGTGCATGCAAGTTGCCTGAAACAACGAAAGCGCTGCTGTAATTTTTGCGGGCCCACGAGACTGATTGACCATCAGTGACGACGAGCACAGAACTATTTCTACGTGCGCGGCAATAACAGTAGCCATCCTCTCCTCCTCTCTAACTTTTCTTCCTCTTCCCCTTTCCACAGTGCAGGGCAGCCTGCTGGGCTCAGCACTGCTTAACCTCAATGTCTTTTTTTTTTATCCTACTTCTATCCCTCCCTCTCTAAAAAATGGTGGCGTTGCATTTCTAAACAAATATCTGACGCGACTTTTGCTTGCAAATAACTAAAGAGTACAAAATGCGCTCACTCAATGGCCAGTAAGAGTAACGCATCGCAAGACCAGCATGACCACCATAGAAATAAACATATCCCAGCGCTGATACTAATACCACCCAGCCGCGCACAGCAAAGTGCAATGAAAAACTCACCGGCGAGGCCGATGACATAGCCGAGAGCGAGCGTGGCAGTGCGCCAACACGGCGAACGGATAGAGCAGGCCGCAGTGTCACGGTTCCGCAGACGGGATCCCATGGCATTCAGTGACGCGCGTTACCACCGCCGGGGGCTATCCTCTCGGTCGTCCAAGCAACGTTGACGACGCCGGTGGCCCGCGCCACTGGTCGAACCGCGCACCCTACGCCGCGGTGCTAGCGGTGCGTCTCTCGCGAAAGCGAGCCGTCGACCGCGTGCGTGAAACTCGGGTTAGAACCTCGCTCCCTCCTCCACCCCGTTCTCCCGGTTTCCGCGACGGCTGCGCTCCTGGTGGTGGATGGGAGAAACAGTTCTCGCAGCATTGGACCTAATGCAGCTTCGAGCCAGGAGGCTGCTGGCTACTGAGATGGCTCCGTTTCAGGGTATTTTGTTATTAAGGAACATATCTAACAGTCATGTTACATGAAAGTGCCTAAAAAACTATCTGTTAAACTCTATCCGCGGTAAACTGTGTGACCGGCCTGTATATACTGGAGTCTGCCCTTAGACTGTTCCCATTCTTCATACGCCAGATATCATATATGTGCAGACGGCGTCAAAACTTTAGAGACCACTAGGTCTAAGAAAATTTTGAATTTCCCAGCAATTTGCGACTGTATTCCACCTGACTACGCTGTCATAGTGTTAGCGCGTTTTAGAATAGGCCGGAAATATAAATTCAAGGCTGCCTGTCAAAGCAGCCTGAAGATTCAGCTTTCTCACCTGTCTCGGGGTCCCTAAACTTCTCACGCTAACTGTACATAGTGCTTCTGACTATTTCTCTTTTTTTTATTGTTTTATTCGTTCTATTTTTTTCTTGTTTTTATGTGTTTCTTCAATACTACTGTCATGCTGATGTTATAGCCAGCTCTAACGTAGCCTACCTTCCCATGTTGTTGTTTTTTTCATATAAAAATGATATAAAAGAACTCGCTGCAAGAGCTCATTCTCCAAATGAGAACCGTATGAATCCGACATACAATTCGACCAAGGAAAGCATGGGCGACATTGTTGCCTTTAACTGTACTGTAGTAATTATGAAGTAAATCTAAAGGAATTACAGTGGACAAAAAATTGTTCCTCGCAGTGAACTTTCCCACAACCTTCCCACCGAATTTCCCACCGACGGAAGGGGAAACTTTTCGGCCACTTTAACTCGTTTCAATTTGCGCCATAATTACTACACTGCGCTTAAAGACAACAATTAATGTCCCCTGTGTCTTGGTTGCGTCTAGCAAAGGAACGAGCCCATTCTTTCGTTAGTTCTCTAAGTCGGTCATTTGAATTCGCTTTCATGATGTGCTGCGATCACGAGAGCATAATGCGAGCTTGTGAGCTGATAATAATGCATAGTGTGTCAGCAAAAAGTAATCGAAGGAAATGAGGATGTGAATGACGTTACAGTGAGATAAAGAAAGAAAAAAGGTTTGTCAAAGCGCTTTTCCTGGCACACTTTGTCGTGAATAACATTGATATTATAAGGAGCGGCGAAAATTACGTCAGAGATGAGCGCCAGAAAATGAGCTGACCAAGTAAAATGTAGCACGTCGAATGTCGAAAGCCCTCACAATTAGAACCAGATGCGGGACAAGCACACCCGTTTTAAGTATTGTAAAACACTAAGAATTACGATTTAAACAATTGCTGTTTTAGGCTTTCGTGTTTTTTGTTCTTTTCTTTTTAACAGCGAAGCTGTTTAAGCTGGCCGTAATTTGTGTGTGACGCCTACCAGAAAACTACCATCATCATGAATGGACATGTGCCGCAAAAATTGGGCAAATCCCCCTACTCATCACTGGTTTACTGGGAGAGAGAGAAAGAGCTATGAAAATAAAGAAAGAGAGAGAGAGAAATAATGGGAATAAAGGCATAAAAAGATGGAAAGACAGAGAAAGATATAGAAAGAGAGAGAAATAAAGACAGATAAAAAAATAAAAAGATCAAGAGAGATATAAAGAGAAATAAAGATAAAAAGAGCGAGAAAGAGAAATAAAGAGGAAGGCAGAAAAAGAAAGAAATAGATACAAACAAGAGATGCAAGAAACAAGTAAATCGAGAAATGAAGAGAAGAAAGAAAGAAAAAAGATTACACCATCTTCCACTCAAGGGAACCATGAGGGGATGCGAAGCAGCATTGGGGGCGCACACCAAGTTTCCGTTACGTTCACTCGGCGTTTCCGTAGTGTGTGAGGTTTGTATTTAGTGTTTGTGTTATCATTACGTTGTGTTTGTGCGTTGCTTTCCGTTAGCGCTTTCCGACGCTGACGCTTGACTTCGGCGTTCCGCACCTCGGGTTTTGCAGCTCGACGTTGCCGTTTCGCTTGCGATTCCCTAGCCCGGAGTTCGGGATCACCTTGCCTGCGCAGCCGTTTGCGTTCGGCATCGCGAGCCCTGCGTTGCTGTTCCGCGACGATCTCGATCTCGGCAGAGGTTGGAGTGCTGCTGCAACTGGCGCCGACATTGACGTTACAACTCATCAGAACGGGAACGAAGCGAGAATGACGGAAGCCGACCGAGCGCACGCGCTTATATACACATGAAATGGGGGAGGGAGGGGAGAGAGTGGGCTACAGGATGTATTTGGCTGCGGCGCGGCTGCGTCACGTGGGAGTAGAGGCTGCTCCGCGGCTGCAGAGGGGGGGTGGAGAGGAGAGAAGGCGACCGAACACCTATGCAAAGGAGGAGAGGGGAGAGAGAGTGGGCGCATGCGCAGTGGATCGCGGACGCCACCGCCGGACACAGCCCCGAGCAAAAGCTGCTTCGCATCTAAAATAGAACGAGAAACAAAGCCACCCAGCTGCGCTCCTCCTTCAGGCTTGGCGCGACTAGTGCGAAGCTGCCATACTAGGGAACGGGAAAGGCTGCGAGAAGAGCCCGAAGCGATGGAAGCCCTGCGCCAACGACGACGTGCCCGTAGATATATAAGAGGTGCGAACGCTCGGTTCTGGAGTTTGTACATCCGTGTCGTGACTAACCTAGCTAAAGCCTAGCAACAACCTAGAAGCAACTAGATTGCATTCCAGAATCGTCCAGTTTCGCTGTTTCAAGCCTTGCGCGACTTAGTGCAAGCTTCGCCCATTTTTTCGTGAGCACTTCGAAAATGAAACGTACCACTGGCATATATTCTGAACAGTTCATTACTAGAGCCATTTTCACAGTGATAAAAAACACCCTTAAAGCGCTCCGCAGCAATTACTCAAAAACTTTTTATTTATTTTTTTATTATTTGTTTTAATGATGGCTTGTTTACCGTGTATATAAGCACAGCTTATGACCTACATGCCTCTATGTTAGCGCGCTGCATCATCCTTCTAATTTGGTGGAAGCGTTTCACTCCAAAGTCAACTCTTTATATGTTATATATAGTGATGCTGATTACTTTATTTTGTTAATTTTGTAATAGTATTTATGGTATGCTTGAACATACACTAATCACATTGCGTAAAGTAACATCCCATCCAAAAAGAAAGACAAAAGAAAAGGTGGCGGACATTTCTCCTGGCTCGATTTTCTTTATATTGCATATTGTACGCATCTTGATAACCCCTTTCATTTTTCTCCCTTACTGCACGTTTCATTAACCTTACCTAGGGTGTCTAAAAGTACGGTTTCTTCTCTTTTGTCCTTAGATAATTTCAATCCAGGTTCCCAACCTGTTTATGTAAGTAGAAATAAAAGCGAATGACAAGTCATATTTTAACGTAGATGTCGTCGATATGTCAGATGGACCTTTAGGTTTCTTCCTCGTGAAAACGCGAATGAGATTGTGGCGCTATTTTCAGAAGCGCTGCCACAGCGTACACTTCGCTCCCACAGTTTTTTCTCCATTCCCGCAGCAACGTTATACTGAGTGTATGAATGACATGTCTTAAAGTGATCGGAAAATTGACTTTCTCATGCTACAAATGTAGCGTCGGCAAATACTCCCCGTGGCACGGATGCTGACCTCAGCGATGTCACCAAACTGAAGCAGCAGCCCTTAAAGTACGGTCTGTTTCAATACCGGTCGAAGATCTCACTCTTCTAATTCTGGACCGAAATTCACAAGAATATATTGCATTCGAATTGTTCGCAAGAGGAAATACCAGCCAATCATGGGGCTCGACATATCATTAGCGAAGCCATGGGGCCAATGGCAAAATGGCATTTACGAAAGGAGTGCTTTGTGGACTCAACCCCTGAACTTGATTACTCCCATAGACAAGACGAAGGGAACAAAAGTGCGTAATGTTCTGAATACATTCTCCGCACCTCATACCCCACCTAAACCCTGTTTTCTTTTTCACACACTACTCGCCTTCTCTCAATTTTTGTCTTTCTATTCCCCATTTCCTTATTTGCAGTGCCGGACAGAAAACCGTACGCTCGTCGGTTAACCTTTCTTCCACTCCTATTCTTGTTCTCTCTCTGTCCGTCTCTTCATTTGAATAAAACACACGACTTACACGACTCGCTACTTTACTGTAATGCATGTGGACTCAATAAAACGTCAATTCCTTCAATAGTAAGTGGAACGAAAGCCTACACTACGACCGTTATGGCTTATTCTCGCGCCATCGTCTCTGTTTGCGAGAGACAAGTTAATGCCGGGATCTGGCGATTTAATTGTCGCTTAGCGTTCACGTTCCGTTCTGGTTAGAACAAGCGTCGCAGTAATTGTGCCGTGGCCTTTCTCTCGATATGGACAGCCCAGACAGACAAAAAAATAATAATAAAGAGAGAAAAAAAAGATCCACTCTGTCGGGAAGCGACGTGTAAGTTATTAACCCGTAATAACGGGACATCACTCTCCGCTGGCCGTGAGCGATCTGTTCACTCCTTGACGGGACGTGCTCGGAATAATGCTGCCTCAACACCGAAAATAGTCTACGTAGGATATATATATATATATATATATATATATATATATATATATATATATATATATATATATATCGTCAAGCGAATCGCGAGGGAAAGGTCCGAGCGCATCGTTTTGAATTCATTATTGTCAAAGCGCCAAAGCGCCCGGAGCTCGCGCAGTGCGCTCCATCGCTTGCTCAACGACGCGTTGCCGAACCCGTTCGTGCAGCAGCGTCGCATCGGGTCTCGCTGGCGAGTCATCGGAAAATGAGAGCGGCGTGCACCGCCCACTTGTTTCAAATTCAAAATGTCGCTCTCTTTCCGCACACAACCCAGTGTCCGACGGGTTGAAGAGTCCTTTTGCTATGAGACCCTTTTTATATTATGGCGCTCTTCGATTACAACTGAAGCTATACATAGCAGGCAGCAGTTCCGTACCCGGCTTTTCTTTTAATGTTCACGTAGGATGCGCTCTAAACAGAAAAAAGTGTGAAAGAAAAAAAAAGGGAGGGCAGACCGGGTCGAACCTGATTGAGTACTCAGTTCTTTCCAAATAACTACATTTATCGTCTGACAGATCCCTTGCAGATGAATTGTAATAATGTGTTCGCAATAATTTTGTACAGCAGTTTGAAAACCGCGTCTGAGAAACGTGTCGCGCAAAAGTTTACATCAATATTTTGCGTACAAAAATGAAAGCTAGGGCTACAACAGTGCGTAGGTTCAAATTTTGTTTCGGCGTAATGTTAGGCTCAGTAGAATACAGCGACTTATAAGGCAGCTGTGAAATCACTCCGAGGCTAATGCGAAACGCCTATTTTTATTTTGTAAATATATGTAACACCGAGAGGTATCAATGGCATTTCTTCGAGAGATCATAAGTCCTGGCTATAATGCCGAGTGATAGCTGTTGTAAGGCGAAGCAAGGGCGACTGAAAGCTTTTCGCTTGCAGACACCTACACGGTGGCAGTGAATCGATTTTTTTTTATCCGCCTCCATTTAGGTGTTTCCTTTCGTGGGGCCGGGGCCAGACAGTACAAGACGGGGAGCTTCCGCGTTATCCGCTACATCGGGAAGAGGCACAGCACGCAAGTGACATGCCAGTTGGTTCGTGGCTCAAGAATAGCAATTAATGGGAAACGATTAGGCAATAAACCACTCGCGTGAGCTGCATTCAATCGCACTCTGCATGATTAATCGTTTTGAACAACATTCTAATCACTTTAGTTATAGTGTAGGCAAGCGCTGTTACACGGTTATCTCTCCTGACAGGACTCCTCTTGTTATTTTCACTGTTTGTGTGTGTGACTTTATACTTATCTTTCTGTCGCTCTCTATCATTCTTTCCTTTTTTACCTTTCTGTATCCCCTTACCCCTCCCCCAGTGCAGGGTAGCGAACCGGATATTTATCTTCTGGTTAACCTCCCTGCCTTTCCGCACAACGTATCTCTCTTTGTCATGGTTTGACAAAAACCCTGAGCTATAAGATATTTGTGCCCGCAATCCACGCCAAGTAAACTTGAAATATTGTTTTTTTTTCAATGAGTCCCTAAGCTCACGTTTCCTAACTTTATCTTTGTCTTTTTCTCTCCCTTTCCGACAATATAGAGGGGACGATTGGGCAGGTATGGTTGGCACCTCAAGATCAACACTTGCGACAGAGACGAGAAGGAGCTGCGAAAATGGCCCTATGTTGATCTCAAATTGGCGCATCGTTGCTTCTGGAACATTTTATATTTTTAAGTGAAGAATAACGCTAAGGTAGGATCTCTTTAGGTTCGGCTATTCGAAAATCGCAAACATTACGTGAGCAATTGAGACTCGTGCTATAGCATGTATAGTGTTTCTTTTCCTTCTTTCATCTTGATTTCCAGTCTTGCCGGTGAGTAATGTTTGCGATTTTCGAATAGCCGAACCTAAGGAGAGCCTGCCTTAGCGTTATTCTTCACTTAAAAATGTAAAAAGTTCCAGAAGCAACGACGCGCCCATTTGAGATCAACATAGGGCGATTGTCGAAGCTCCTTCTCGTCTCATTCGCAAGTGTTGATGTCGAGGTGCCAACTATACCTGCCGAATCGTCTCCTCTGTATTGTCGGAAAGATAGAAAAAGAGAGAGAAAAGGACAAAGATAAAATAAAGGAAAGTGTGCTTAGGGACTCATTGAAACAAACTATATCTCAAGCTTACTGGCAGTGGAGTACGGGCACAAATATCAAGCAGCGTCATACGCACATTTTCATCGCCGGAAGTACGATATCATTGTTTGATGCAATCACCCCGTCAATGGGAGAACCCAAAGTACAAAACTTAAATAGATGGCACTCAACTGGCACTTAAACGACAAGGAGCTAGTTGCGCTCCGCTGGCTTCGGAAAAAGGCGTTGTTCAGTTATATGCTGAAGAAATAAATTTAACAGCCCAACAGGATCGCTCCACGTAATTTATTGTGATTTTGCTTGTGTGTTATACCAATGAAACGCGTGTTCTAGCGTCGCTGCTATCTCTCTAAGTGTACAAAAAAGAGTAAAAAACAGCGTGCTTTACGAACACTCGATCATGATTCTTTCTCCCGTATCTAGAGTGCCTGAAGCAGACGTTTCCCCATATTGCAGCTTTTACGAGGACGAAGTAGGACCAGCTCTATGTAAAGCAGAGAGAGACTTAAAACACAATACTGCGTGCACCGACCACATGCAAAGTGCCTCGTAAATCACCGAGGAATCAACCGACAAATAGTCAAAGCCCGTGTCGTGCAGGCCATCCATCGTGAAGAATCAGTGAAGCGAGAGGCAAAGAGGCCGGGTAATTACAGCCGACACGAGCACGCAACCTGGAGAACGCGATCGCCTTCTAGGTGAAGGAACGCACGAAATGCCACGGCGTATCGATCGAACGCTTAACTAGCCGTCTGATGGACGTCTGATCGCTGTCCAGCACTTCCTACGTACGAAGAAAGTTTACTTCCGGCAATGCTCGTGACCCAACGCCATTCCCTTGCGATTGGAGCTACCGTGCGTGCGGCCCGTTTTCGCGTAATTATCCCACTCGCTTCGCTGTACGAAACACGAGTATACGCGTAAGCACACAAGTGAAAGCAGTTGCGTGACGGCCACTCCAGAGGCACGTGAGGCGTCGTTTTTATTGACGATTGTACAAACCGTATACAGTTATTGCTTTGGCACGCATTCTGGATCACTCAATGTCTCACGTTTAGTCCGCTTGTTTATGCTTTTACAAACAGTGCGGAACGTTCCAGCTTTCGCGTCTTATGTCGCGTAGCGGAAGCTGGTGGAGTAGAAGGGCAACGTATATATATCAGGCACGAATCTAATTCGAAGAGAGAGGGAGGAGGAATTCTTGCAATGACACTATTAACAATATACTATGAACTGCTTAATAATTAATTAATTAATTAATTAATTAATTAATGAAGACACATTTTCTGATTAGCGAGTTGGCTTCGCCAATAGATGTCAAGCTCCAAGAGCACCTTAAATGTTCTCTTACAAAGAGTTCCAGAGTACGATATTTTTTGCGAATACGGGCCCCATACTTTTAGTCACAATAAGATGCTACGCTTCAATTGTCCATAAAAGTAAATATGAGCGTATCTTGATGCTGGATATATTGTTAACGAAGGTGGAAGAGAGAGAGCAGTAAAGACTGCTTGTCAACGAAATTTTTTGTCAATCTGTCCCCCGGGATTGAAGGAACTTCTGAAGCTCTGGGGCCGAATTCACAATGTTTTTGTGTGTCGGCTCTCTGATATTATTATCAAAGGCTGGCGACCTTTGATAATAATACGTCCATCATTAAGATTGCCCTAATTTAGTACTGACGGGCAATTACAGAGCAATAACATTTTCGCGCATTCGTCGGAACCAGAAATGACATGTTACATTTACGAAGTGTAGCAAGTGGCTAAACCAAACCAGATTATCGAAATGGGAATGGGGCCATCCTAAGTTATATAGACGCGCAAATACCGTTTCTATAGCTGCCACGTACACGTGGTAACCACCTTGGAAAAGAAAAATGCCGTCGGCACGAAAAGGAAGCGAGCGGTTCGCAATGAGAGGCGGAAACAAAACCAAAGTGTTCCTTCGCGTGAGCGGCGGCGCGATCGCATAAATTTCAGACGGCTTCGAATTTCGCCCGCACAGTGCTTTGACTGCCGAGTCGTTTTGCTACTGAAAATGGCTGCGCGCGTGCACAGAACGCTTAAGGAGTTTCCATGAGCACGTCCTGGCCGTATAGCTCCGAAACGTGCGATGGCATTATCATTTAGGTTAAAATCGATTTACCCGTTTTTTGTATATATCAGGTTTTTATCGTTTTTTTTTTCTCCCTGGAATCGTTGGCTCTGGGCTCAACGTCCTTGTTAGTTAGGCGGCTGACGGCAATGGCTGTTACCTAGGCTTTAACGAATAATATAGATTTCGGGATTGAATTCAGCGGTTCGTATATTATTATTTCGAGGAGTTGGCACACGTGTAACGCGTTGTGTACCCTAGCTCACAGATCGCGCCCGTTTATCGAACTTGCATGATAACGCTGGAAGTTTCCTACAGAAACGGCAAGAATTCAATTTCGTACCGGTGTTGCGTGTTCGCACTTGTTGCTCATTTTTAATCGTTTCAAATGCTTCGAGAGAATAAACGTAGGTAAACTTTTCAAAAAGAAAGAGGGAGAGAATGTAAGAAGTCACCGCTTCGGTGGACAGCGCTATCATTTTACTTTAAGACTGCACTGTTACTATACTCTAGACACGTTCACACCGAACGCGGGGCACGCAAGCGGGCAAGCGGATTCTCAAAGCGGTGATGCAGCGAGGCCGCGAGACCGCGCGGCTGTTCAGACCGACCGCGTCGCCTTCTGCCCGCTCCGCCGCGGTGGCGGAGCAATCCACCAATCCACGGTGGACGCGTCGCTATCATGCGGCACTACGCCATGCTGCGCGCGCTTCTCGGGCCCTGATTGGCTGCGGCCAAAGCGGCCAACTTTTCCGCGCGGAAAAAATCGGTCCCGGAGCGATCCGGGCAAGCGGCCGCGGGTTTTCCGCTTTTGCGGATAATCAGCGCCCGCTTTCCGGATCCGAGCTCGGTGTGAACCTACCTTAACAAAAATTAGCGTGTGTGTCTCCAAACAGTCTACACGTGTACCTCTCTGTACACGTAAACAAATTAAAAGAAATGCAACACTAAAGCTATTTTGGGCCTTTCTCAGGCACATTAACAGTAAGTTTCTGCTCTTGCTTCTCTATATTTAAAAAAAAGGCACACATATAACTTGAACTACGTCACACATATGAAACTCTTTCTGTCGAGCTGCGTGTTTATAAAATGCTTTTCTCGCATTTCTAACCAAGGAAGTTTGTGGAAACATAACGCCAACACTTAAAAGTGACGTATATGTATTATTTCACAAGCACGCCGTGAATAAAAACAAAAGGCTGCACATCGACTTTTACGGGCTCTGCGTGTACTAGCCCAGGGTCTACATACTTTTATCGCAGTAGTGCGTCGCAGCTGTCCCTAACAGAGGCGCGCTATATCTGACCGAACTGAAATATCCTGCAATGTCGCAAACAAACAAAAAAAAAAAGATGACGCACTCAATACGTAGGGTCCCTCGTTCTCTCCTATTCGCTGGCCGAGCCCTAGAAGCACCAAATCTGGCAAAAACGTAACTGTTACAGCTGCTATCTATTGTAATTTACAAAGACAGCTCCTTCGCTACACTCCGAACAGCAATCCTCGGTATTTTCGTGTCTGCAGTGGTAGTGATGGAGCACCGTGCTTCGACCATCGAACGGCACTATGCTCCCCCTTGAGGTTTATTTCATGAAAACTTACGTCTCAAGAAAAATAGAGGCCTTTTCCTCCTCGTCCTATATTTAGGAAGTTCTGCTTGTGTATCGTCTTTACCGGTGACCAAAGAGGAACACGCCGCAGTGCCTTTCTCTGAGAGAGAGAGAGAAAAGGGACGCGGTTTCGAAACAGTTACGCAAGGCCCCCGTTCCCCATTGTTTCCAGCGCATTTATTCTTCTCCGATTACTTCCACCATAAACATGCTGCCCTTCGCATTCCTTCGTGTGCACCTGCTCTCTAAGTTATCAGCTTTCTGAGGGCACCAACAGCGTTCCGCAACTTCAATGTAAGTCATGTGCGCATCAAGGCCTTTGACTATACTCTACACTCGTTCGTTATCTCCAACTTGTTCTTTTTCGTGTTGCTCATCGATGGCTCACGCCAACTACCCTGAGCACGCGGTAGCCGCTGGAATAAACAAAATTTCTCCGAGTCGTTGGAAGACACAACCGAATAACGCAGCAGAGTAAGCCTTGGGAAAAATCACTCGTGGCATCCTACGGTGCAGATTGTGTTTGAGCCCCTGAGCTAACTTTCTTTTTTTTTTCTGTCTTCGCGCGTGAAGCCGTGAGTGCTCGATGTCATGCATCGACTAGCTAAGAAAAAGCATTGAACAGTATTGCGCAGACACCGCAAAAATTAATCACGCTGACTCGCTCGCCAAGGTATCCGCAACGTCTCATCCCCTACAGTCATGTTTCGGGACATGCGCAGCGAATATTTTTGTTTGCAGGCAACCAAGCACGTGTCGTATTGATACGTGCCCTCCTGTTTTCCTTTTTCCACCCATGGCGGTCATGTTTATGTAAAGCGGTCTTGCAAAACTTGAGCGAACGCTCGCGTCTGGCAAGCTCGAGCCGGCCCGCATATGGTATGTAATATCGCTCAGGCATATATTTGCGCAAGAGGCTTCCTTGCCATAGGTAAATATTAGCTCCGCAGACATTGATTTTGATTAATAGTCATGTGGAGGTACAGAACGCTTGGCTGCTATTTTTCTCTCTCTCTCTCTGAAAGTCGTGAAGGCAGTAAGATGTATATATATTATACATATTGTCCTGTGTAAGCGGCAACATTAATGATGAAGCACTTGGCAACGCCAGCCGCAGCATATATCGTCCATTAAATAGTCAAAACAGCATGCGGTTGCACTATATGTAGGATGTAGACTGCTTTCATCATTTAAAGTACAAAAGTAGTGCGCTGCTGTTTCATACGACAATAAACATATAAAATATAACAATAAATTGAATTCTCATGCCGCGCGCGCTCTCCCATTTAAATGGTCAAAGCTGCACGCGGACGCTTTGTGGGACAGCAATATCAATGCGCCTGTTCGAGATAGATCTTCTAACGCGGTAGCGTTAAAGAGCTCGTTTCCCAGATATTCCGGTGTCAGCATCGCTGTCCGCGTTGTTGGTTGTGAGCGAAAGATAATCATATTGTCCGTGACCAAAAATCGAGAAAAATGCAAATAAAATAATAATAAAAAGCTTTAACTCGAGGGAGAATCGAACCGAGGTCGTCTGTGTGGCAAGCAGGTGTTCTACCACAGAGCTATGCTATTGCTTGAAACGGCTCCGGAAAAAAAACACTAGGAGTGTCTTTAACGCATATAATATTGCGTGCCAGACGTCAAAACCTGTGAATAGCGCAACGAGTGGGTGTTTTTTTGGCCCACCCATTAGAAAGCTCTCAGACATATTTAATCATCATCAGCTGCAAACGTATCAACAAAGTGAGCAGCTGCGTAGGTTTGCGTGTTGCCTTACGGACGCATAGTGGGCCCTTCGCTGATTCGCAAAAGGAAGAATTATGGCGTAGTGGGCACTTGGCAACTCTGCTAGCAATAGGCATTCTAGGATAGCTTGAAACGGTCAATATTACGCCACAGTCGTTCGCTTACTTACGGTTGAGGCATGCACCGAGAACCGAAGGCAGGCTATCAATTGAGAAGGCGGTGTGCACAGGGCCCGACTGCGCTGTCGCGTTCAACTCTTGAAGGCGAAGCTCAAGCGTCCTCCAAGTTTTCCTTCTTTTACAGCGAAAGCTGTTATGACATCACAACAAGGGCCGTTTTTGGCGCCGTAGTTGACCGCCGCCGCCGCCGCCGCCGGCGCCACCGCCGCCAGTGTCCGTAACCGCTATCGCACGAAATAAGAAAAAAAAAGGAAATAAGAAAAAATTTCCAGGGTGGAACGAGGTTCGAACCTGTGCCCTCTGCGTGGGAGCCCAGTGTTCTACGTCAGAGCCATGCCGGTGCTTGAAACTGCGTTGCAAAGAGACCCTATACAGGCTTCATGTCGGGAAGGAACCACATTAACCTATGTAATTTGGTGTGGTAGAAGAGTAAAATAACAACCAGGCGTCACCCAAACGCGAACTCTGTAACCGGGCGTCACACAATGCGAATTGCGCAACGAGTAGGTTGTTGAATGCTTCCAACCCATTACAAAGGCCTCTGCGATAGTTCTTCATCGTCATCAGCCACAGCATCAACAAAGTGCACATAATGCATTACAGGTGTTTAGCGAGTACCACGGTTCTCCGCAGAATGAAGAAAAATTGCATAGTGGCTGCTTCCCTACTTCACAAAAATTATGATTTATAGCGTAGTGGGTTCCTCGCAAGTGCACTTCTATTGGTTGCCAAGGAAGCCCATAAAGCTCTCATGATCCATTTCCTCAGGGTCTCAATAAAGTGAATTCCCTCTCTCTCTCTCGCTCTCCGTTTCTCCCGTTAACGTATGTTATAAAGCGTGGTGGGACAGTTAAATAACGACCGGGCGTCACACAATATGAATTACGTAACTAGTGGGTCGTTTAAAGCTTCCAACCCACAACAAAGGACTCAGCCATAATTCTTCATTGTCATCAACCGTCGCATCAACAAAATGCACATAATGCCGTACAGATGGTACCTCGCTTCTCCCTAGAATAACGAATAATGTCGTGGTGGGTACTTTCCAACTTCCCAAAAATTATGATTTGCGACGTAGTGGGTACGTTGCTAATGTATTTGTATTAGTAGCCACAAGAGAGTTTATAACGGGCCCTAGAAATGCCGCTCTTCCAGCTTTCGCTGTGACTGTGCTGCGCTTTCTGCGCAGGCCTGGCGTTTTTTTTTTTTGTTTGTTTGTTTCCTTTTTAAAAACTTCAAAAAATCGATCAGACATTACTCTCCGTGGCTTTCTTTTATTTATTTATTTATTTATTTATTTATTTATTTATTTATTTATTTATTTTGTGGAAAGAGTCCGACATAGAAAGCCCTGTTACTTTTGCTGAAGTTATGCAGATTACGAGTTTTATTTCATCCGCCGTCAAGTAGCACTAGCTCGTCCTGTTTCTTTCCCATCTTGCAGCTTTCAATACACTCTGTAGTTCATAAAGCAAAGGAAGTGCTATTTTTACATTAACTAAACGCAGAGGCATTAGTTTTGCTATGTATGTACACCATCAGTCTTCGCCTAACAATTCTGTTCCCGCCAACGCTCAACTAATCAGGCCATGCTCTATTGTTGGCGGACAATTAGATTCGAAACTTGCGCGCGCTGGTCGCGAAGCGTTGTTAGTGCGTTGCGTTTGCAAAGCCAGGTCACCTGCAAAGCCAGTCACCTGCAAGAGGCGCATTCTTAAGTAGAAAGTGTTTATGCACCGAATTATACCGAACTCATTCCGCAGTAGGCACGCTGGTTGCATGCTAATTGATTCAGTGACGAAGCGTGTTTGCCTCCTCGGAAACTCTGCTAGAGACAATTGAATGCATCTCGGTGAGTGTGCTGGTCAATTGGCCGAAGGCCTCGTATATCTATGAGAGAGTGCGTCAGTGCTTCACAACGCTTATGAAGCGACTCGCGTAATTTTTCTCAGAAGGCAAGCCAAGACACGACAATATGCATGTTGCATAAAACAGACATTTCAATCTATGGAAATTCCTGGCATATGGAAACAAATGTACAGCTCGAGTTGGTCCCTTTTTGGCTGATGCGCAAAAAAAAAAAACCAGCATTAAGTTACTGGTGATCAAAGCCTGATAGAAACCTCAGCGTTTATAATTCCACTAAGCTCCGCCTATTAATTTTTTCGTTAGAATTGACTGTTTTGGTCGTTACCAGTTGAATTCACACTTCAGAAAAACCCAAAAGCAAAAACAAGCGCGCTTTAAAATTTCGAGAGGCGAACTTAAACCCCATAAAATTAGATCCAGTAAAAAAGCTTCCTACTAAACGGGCTAGCTTACTTGCCAACGCTTGTACGTTCCAGTAATGCTGATGGTACGGTGAAAAGTGGCCGAAACAAAGTTTTGTCGCATACTTTTTAGCTTCCACTGGTGGACCCATAAGCGGCACAAGAATATTAAAAAAACTAGAATTTGAATTATGTTTCGATGCCAACGACGCCTAACAGCATACTGGGTATACAAGCGCAAGAACAGTAATGGGATTCAAGGCCCCGATTTCTCGTTAACTACTGCTCATCCTTAGTTCACGTTAATGCAAAAAAGTTTCAATGAAGTTCGTCCATAAAGGCAGTGCGCGTGCGGCAGAGCAGAGACTCTTACAGTCACAGCAGATGTCTCCTGGGCCGTAGGAAAAAAGGGCCTTCTTGAAAACACTCGTCCTGCTAGAGGGTGTGGACGGGGCCCGAACCAAGAGCAAGTCACATAGACATCAAAACGCGCGGCCTTAGATCCGACGCTGCACCGTCGATTTGAATACGGAAGTCTCGAGAACTCGAAAAGGCGCATCTCCGTCTTGGCAAAAGCAATTCATCTTCCCTCATAGTTTCTTTTAATACGTCGCAGCGACGTTTCCTTCGTCCCCTCCGACTCCTTCTTCTCTTTACGTATACGCTAAGACCTCGTGCATTGTGCCATAAGGCGTAAAAAACAAAACGTGCATATCCCTGTGAATGAAGAGAGGAGATATACAGGAAAAGTGAAGGTTCTCAGATATTTTTACATACGCTGCCCCCCCCTGATAGCTTTCTTATGTCTTTTTTTTTTAGAACGTTGAGACAACTCCATCACTTAGAGCGCAGAAAAAGACGCCCGTGTAATCCATCTTTCCTACTTTCGCCGAGCGCTGCAGTCGGCTCGTGCGCGGCTTCACTGAGAAGGACGCCCTAAAAGCAAAGTGAAGTAAGTCAGCTAGACGGTGGCCCGTAGCTTCCGCTCCTCCGGCAGCAACTGAGAGGGGGGGGGGGGGGGTCTGAAGCCCCTAAAGGCGGCACCGAGAGACGCCATCATAATATTAGCGCTTGACGCGAAAACCATTTAGGCGTCAGGAAGCTTTGCAATCATCTGCGCACTTCGCGTCTCGAGCTTCATCCCTTAAATGAAAGGAAGAAAAATTTTTGAAGGCGTTGCTTTCGTATTAGCGATCGTCTTCTTCCATTCATACCCCATCGTGAAATGCGTAAAAAAATTGTTTGATTTTTTATGACATAACACCTTCAAACAGAGTTCTTTTTCGCGAGATAAGCCAGAGCTATGAGAATCGCTCTAGCGTAAGTATACGTTTACTCTAGCTTTTTTTTTTTCCTCTAGCTAATTTAGTCTTACCCTAAAGCGAAGTGTTCAGCCGTCCACGATCCCTTCGGAGGCCGATCTATCACATTTTCACATTGTACGGCGTTTTATACACTCGATACATCACTGTGCACGTCGCAATTATTGTTTCACATGTGCAATATTGTTATATATTCTCTAAAGAGACCATGCCCAATTACGCCTATAAGACCGCACGGGGATACGCCGATTATAAGGCCTATTTCTCAAAATATGGCCTAGGTACTGCAAACATGTTTTCATATTTCAACGAAAGAGTAGCATTCTTACAACTTGATATTATACGGCGCCATAAGTGCCACCAGGGCTACAACATACCGCGTTCGTCTTCCGTCTTTGCGGCTGCGCGTTGCTTTGGCTATCTCGTCGCGTTTCTTTCACTTCGGTGCCTAAAACAAAACAGCCATTCGCATGTACTTGCTAATCCCTCCTTCCCTCTCATTCTCCCTTTTATAAGTACAGCATGTTCGGAATATAGGATATTTCCCATTATCTCATACTCAGAACCTGGGCTCCTTTTCCCAAAAACGTCTTACGCTAAAAATTTTCGTAAGATAGTAATTCACCCAATCCCGATGCGGGACATATTATCAGCGAAGCCAGCTGACCAATAGGAAAGCGCACTTACGAAAGAGAAGTTTTGCGTATTCAGCCCCTGAATAACCTGACAGTCATTTATCTCTCGTTCTCTATCTCGCTCGTTCTCTCCATTTTCATTTCGCAGAACGGTACGCAATGCTGCAGCGCGTATACAAAGCTTACCGTATTGCCCTAAGGCTGGTAGTATTCGAAGGGACACTCTTGCACCACTGCTCGCATCAATGGTCGTGCGGTTAAGCCCGATATCTCATTAGCGCTACTTAAAATCTCTTCTTGCTTCTAGCAAGTACAAAACATGCCTGTTCTATCAACTTCTGCTTTTGTTACGGCCGATGCGGGAAAGCCAATACGATGTCGCAAAATCTTACGAGCTGGCTCGCTATTTTGCCCACGTGGGAGTCCCAGCAAAATTACTTCGTTGCTTTCTCTTTTCAAAGTGGCTTGCCGCGTAGAAGTTTAAGGTATAGCGTATCTCGTCTCCATAGTTTTCCTATGCGATTTAACATTTCCTTCGAAGGTCACAAATATTGTAGAAACGTTTTCACTAACAGCCTAAAGCGAGCAATTAGGTGTTTCTTTCTTGTATCCGTGAGATCACAAATATCAAAGTTTGGTTCAATAATGTTCTTCCTTTTAGGAGCGCCGTGAACAGGCCCTTTAAGCAGTGCTAGCGTTAATGGCGCATTTTAACGGCCTCAGCTCGTCGATAACAGTCGGAGCCGCGGTCAAAGGCAAAATTGTGATTTCGCAATTAGCACCGGGGTGTGCAGTTGAACGCAGGGCTTCGCAAGAGCTAAGCGCTCCTGCGGTGACCAAGCAGTGTTATGGTGGCTTTATGGGCTGTGAAGTGCGCAGTAAAACAAAGGGGACAAACAGAGAGGAGCCTCGGGGATTCATAAAGTTTTCCCATTATAAATTTTAAAAAACAACATCGCAGGGCAACTTGCGCGTTTCGTGCAACCTTGTGCATACTTTAGACGTAACGAGCGCCTTATACCCAAGGTAGAGCACTCAAGGATTCAAACGAAACATCAAATGTTTCAGTATAACGATTGGCATGCCCAGTTGTTCGAGGTAACCACTGCATATCGCGACGAATCTGGTATCTAAAGATAGTGTTGGCTCTGATCTACGCGTTCCAGCCGAAATTACGCCTAGATGACCCGAACTGAAGACGGTGGAAACGAACGTATGTGCGTTACTTAGCCCTAAAGTGTCCTGTTTCAATGCGTGAGTACTACGTAAACAAAAATTTTTGCCCGTCATTCTTCGCTAATGACGCAGGGCCATATTCGCCATGGTTCATGTTGTTGATGTTATAATCATCGAAGTGACAGAAGATGCTGGCATACAGATATGACACCGCTTATTTCTTGCCCTGTGGACAGGTTGTCTGTCCGACCAAATGCCTCATAATTGTGCCTTCAAGCTCCCTTTAGTTTCCGAGTGGGGTGACAGGTATCTTTCTTTTTTTTTTTGGGGGGGGGGGGGGGAGGAGGGGCACCAAAAGTAGAAATCAAACATATCATATCGTCTTATGCACGCTATGTTCTGTGGGGGGTTTGGGCTTTCTGCGTCCCGTCCGTATACTTAAAGCAAGGACGACGGAGGCTTCAAGTCACAACAAACAACAATTTATTTAACTCTACGATGCATATGGCAGGGTCGGCCCACGGACACGAAACAGCGAGGCGGCGACCATGACTTCCGGCAGCAGCAATCGGCCAGCGCGGGTGGCAGCAGCCGTCCTTCCTGGCAGCCAAGGCACCTCTCCCCGTGCAGCGCGCAGTTTTAAACCGCGCAGGTGGGCCACGCGCACCGCCTCTGCGCAGCACGTGGCGCTTAGATAGACGGTGTGCGTGGTTCCGACAGTTCATGGTCCACACGTCAGCCCTTGAACTTCGGTGAGCACAGCATTGGGCATTTATACCTGCACAAATTTATGTTATGTTCAGTCAACTTTCGCAACAATTCTTGGTTCATGTTAGTTGCCTGTTCTTGTGCGCTTATTTGTTTCTTTATTTTCCAAATTTCTTTGCACACTAATATAATTTCAGTTTCAACAAATATTCGTCTGGGAGCATTAAAGTCGGCCTAAATGTTTCCCCTGCAGCAGATTTACACTGTATGGAGTGCAAGAGCGCAGCTAATTATGTTGTGATAACGTTACTGTTAAGCTTCCCAGCATGTAGATAATATAGGTATAGCCATTGAATGGATGAATAGGAGAAGCACGCTAGCGACTGTCACTGGAAGGGAACACGGCGCCAGCCTCCTTTTCGGGAAGCAGGGGATAGAGACACAGAACTCAAACATTAACGTGCAGAAATGAATATAAAACTACGCAATGTGTAAAAGACATGTCGTGCATCAAAAACACTCCAAGTATTTGCATGTGCATGCAGCTGGACCCAGAGCGTGCCGAAGCGACCACTATAGGGCACCGCTGCCATTAGAAGCTTCACGCATCTCTTGTTTGCCATGAGGGACACGGGCCGTTCTCCGACGTGCGCGACTCCGCATCACCATGCTGCTTTCGTATGGCCCTCCGCTATCCTGGTCACCAGGGGGCTCGTGAAACGCTAAAGCACAAGATCCGTATGCCACATTGTGTTCCTCGAAGTTACTTCTTTCGTTCTACGTATATGGCTTGCCGGAATGAAAGAAGGAAACTTGAACTGCAGCACCGTTAGCTTTGTTCGTGTTCAAATATTATTCTATAGTTTTCTTGCCCCAGACTTTGTAATGAAACGCAGAAGTTTCAGAAGAATGTGGACACTAGCGTCAGATAACGTCATCTCCCACTATCATTGCTTGCTCCTACCTGAGCGTGTTCTTCTTCAAGCTTGGATAAGGACTGCTTGAAACAGAAAGAAAGAAAGAAAGAAAGAAAGAAAGAAAGAAAGAAAGAAAGAAAGAAAGAAAGAAAGAAAGAAAGAAAGAAAGAAAGAAAGAAAGAAAGAAAGAAAGAAAGAAAGAAAGAAAGAAAGAAAGAAAGAAAGAAAGAAAGAAAGAAAGAAAGAAAGAAAGAAACGGGACCAAATGTGAGCGCCGGAAGACAAAGCCACGCCGTCGCCGATGGCGCCGTGAAAGCTTGCGGCGCATACTTCCAAGCTCGCATTCGCGTAAGAGCTCCATAAATTCTGTCATTCCAAAAACAAAGCACACACGCAAACTCGAAGAACAAAGAGGTAGTGCATGGAGAATACCTGAAGGCCGGCCATATGCGTCTGGCGCGGAATGCGAAAATGCGCCTCGCACATTCGGCGCACTTTCGGTTTTTCACCCCGAAGCGCAGGACGCCGTACATACGCGGTGAGTTTTTCTACATTTCGCTTTGTTTCCGATGCTTCGCCCGTTGTGATTCTTCCGGCATTTTTCACGTGGGGCGTGGTTCGAGCGGAGAGGCGAGATTTTCAGCGCCCGAGCTTTGAAGACTCCGGGGACCGGGAAGCAAGTGAACCACGTGCGGAGATGGTCCTAGCCTAAAGTTCTGTTCTTGTACTTTCTCGTGTGAGCGACGGACGGTGAATGCGCAAGCACTCACAAGCCAGCGTCATCGACCGACGTGGCCTGGCTTCACGTGCAGGTGTATATGCGGAAGCTTTCGGGAACACAAGCAACCCTCTCCCTACACTCGAGGAACCCGAGCTCGTCCCCAGGAAACGTGAGCGGAGTTGGGTAAACATTCGCAATTGCGACGCGCGGTTTCTTACATATAGAAGAAAATGATAAAATAGTTTGTCTGTTGAAATCCTTTTTTTATTTATGTTGACGTTTTCATCAAGTTGTCGAAAAATGCGTAAGTTCGAAGACTTTTGCAGCTTTGTAATTCGGGGGTAAGAAAGCATATCGCGATTCTGAGAAGTGCACGTAATAACACATCTGAAGTGGTCAAAATTTATCCGTTATACGCCACTCTAAATTATATAACTTGTGAAGCGTATTTATTTCCCGAACGCTTTCATACGCTGTAACAACTATGCATAAGCACTACATTCGACACCAAATTTCTACTTCTTCAGTCGATGCGGGGAAAAAAAAGTTTGGTCACTACAGAAGCGGCTATTTCAAAATTATAAATATGAAAAAAGTCACAGTGTTGCCGCAAGGGCGAAGCGATGAATGCGATAGCAACAAATTGGAATGTCACGCGAAGAAGGGCAAGTGGCTCGAAACGTGCATGCGCTGCTCAAGCACAAAGGACGCACGAAACGTACGCACAGGTATACCTGACGAGCGCGAACTAACAACTGTCGCAGTTGTTACTTCGCTGTGTTTGAACCGCGCGCTCCTTTCGCAAACGGGGTCGCTGCAGCGAGCGAAGTGACCTTCGCGCGCTCTGTGACTTCAACGCATTCTGGTGAAAGCTCAAGACGTACAAACCGTAAAAATCCCGAGCTAAGTGCGCGCGCACGGGCGACCATGCCCTGTAGGTCAAAGTATACATGTGCACGTGGTAGACGAGTGCGCGCATCACACCGAGTGGGTCGCCGACCTCTTAAGTGCGCCCTTCGCGCCATCTCGCTGGTAATGCAGAGAACAGGCTTAAATGCCACCAAGATCGGTGTACCGCCAGCGATAAATAGTATATATAAATGGTTCGCCGTTAGTATGCTAAAGGACGTACGTTTGCGTGGCCGAGCTGTCTAACGCCGCGCGCTGCGCAGCGGGTGGTCTCCCGCTCAAATCCGCGCTTCGGAAAATTTCATTCTGAATTATTCCTTTGTGGCTTTGTGTGTGTGTATATATATATATATATATATATATATATATATATATATATATATATATATACGGGGCATGGCGGCAGCGGCGACGGCAGATACCAGCCGAGGGAGTCCATGTAATTGCTGTCACAATAAAAACTACAATAAAGATTATAAGAACAGCAACGACATTTGTCCACTTGGAGTTTTCTAACAGAACTACATTTAGGGGCTTATACCTACACAGCAACGTCAGATACAGCTGCAAATAGGTTAAATGTGCGTTTCGTTGTCCGTGCTAGCTGTCAACAGATACAGTGCATGCTCGCGTTTACAAGAAACATTGTGCTATCCCCTTCACAGTGTCCCTGTCCAACCCTAACATGCTGCGCCACCTGACAAATATGCCTAGCCGCAGCACATTTCTCATGTCGAGCTTCATAACATACTTTAATGTGGAGGAGGTAATCTTAGAACGAGATCAATATGCATTGTTTTTGCCGAATTTTCTGCATAACAGCAACCCACGTCCTTTGCGAGTATTAAAGATAACCGATAGTTATCTCTTTTTGTTTTATTTTGTTAAACATAGAGCCGCAAAACCAGCTTGCTTCATTTTATGTATTGGATGCGGGGACTATACTTGGCGTTCAGTAATACTGCACGCCCAACTGCAAGGGGGCTATTCTCTATGAGTTCGCTAAGTGGACTGCCCATTTCAGCGGGCGCTGATTGGATAGAGCTTGAGCACTGGCGGACCAACGCCGATTCGCCGACTACGAGGCTGTATTCGATCGGCGCAGGCAGAAATGGACAGTCCACATGACGGACTCTTGCTTAATACACTCACAGCACACTTTTTCGTATACAAATTGCGCTATAAAAGAAGAAAGGACTTTTCTTTCTCTTCATTCAACAGGAGATTAAAAAAAACTTGCTTATGGACTTGCCAACAAAGTGAAGGCTGAATGTTCGCTTTACGAAACAACGCATGCAGAGCTTGCGTCCAGAAAACGTTTGTATGGCTTCCCTTCAACTGCAGTGGCTCAATGATCCAGCAGTATCGTAAGGTTTCCTGCATACACGCTGGTTGTACGCAGTTTAGTGGGACAATAAGCACGTGTGGCACAACAAAGCCGCGAACTTCGTTGAAAAAACTTCCACCTTGAAGTTCCGTCCTGTGTTTGGACTTCTTGATAGCGAGGTTAGGGCTTGCATTGCGCGAATCAAGACAGATAGAGAAAGCGATAAATGATTTGTGGAAGGCTGGGAGGATAAGAAGCCACGCCTAGCCAGCGAGCATATTCATTGCAAGTGCTTGCAATGAACATGCAGTCACTTTACCTCAGAAAAGAAAGAATACCAACCGAATCGATTCACTTTCTACCAGGAAAAATAAGTGAAACGTGTAGGCATGTGCGAAAAGTCATTTTTTTATACCGAACCGAATACAAATCGAATGGTCAAGAAGGGAGTGAAATCGAATAGAACACTTTTTTCATGTTAAAAAAATGCTTTTATAATCAGTATAAAGCTATGGTCGCATCTAAGTATCTATAATTTTAGCGTTAGAACCACGAATGTACCACCAGGAACAAGTAGGC